>NW_027187360.1:2194872-2242533 GCF_028583685.1 Petaurus breviceps papuanus | reverse complement strand
TTCCTTCCTTCCTTCCTTCCTTCCTTCCTTCCTTCCTTCCTTCCTTTATTTTTTTTCCCTTTTTGGAGGGGGAGGGCAGGGCAATTGGGGTTAAGTGACTTGCCCAAGGTCACACAGCTAGTAAGTGTTATGTGTCTGAGGTCATATTTAAACTCAGGTCCTCCTGACTCCAGGGCTGGTGCTATATCTACTGTACCACCTACCTGCCCCCCAGACCATTAGTTTTTAAATGGTAGTCTGGGAATTTTAGGGTACCCTAAGACCCTTTTGGGGTCCTCAAGGTCAGAACTATTTTAATAATAATACTAAGATGTTTTAATTACTAACATTATAAATATAGCTCACATAAAAGCTCTCTGGAGAGTCCCCAATAATATTAAGAGTGTGAAGGGATCCTGAGACCAAAAAACCTGAGAACAAAAGGATTAGATTAATCTCTGGGGTCCTCTGTAGCTCTAATGATTTATCTATGACTTTTCCTGAAATCATAGCTCATATAGCTTTCAATTCAAACCAAGGTCCCATGTTCTCCCTGGAACATTCATTCTACTTGTTGCCCTCTCACCCTGGAATATCTTTCCTTTAGGCCAGCACCCTTCTCCCATTGGTGAGTTCCTTCTGGGGCCTCCATTTTGAGGAAGGACCAGGGGTGGGGAACTTACCTCCTTGAGGCCACATGTGTCCTCTAGGTTCTCAGATGTGGCCCGCTGACTGAGTTCAGACTTCACAGAACAAATCCCTTTAATAAAAGAATTTGTTCTGTAAAACTTAGTCAAAAGGCTGCACCCAAGGACCTGGAAGGCCACATGTGGCCTCAAGGTAGCAGGTTCCCCACCCTTGAAGGTGGACCAACCTTCGGATTTTGTTCTTGACTTTTTAAACTTCAAAACCACAGTGGATCCCTTTGCATATCATCTTTTCCCATCAGAATATAAATTCCTTTGAGGGTAGGTATAGTCTCTTTTTGCTTGTACTTGTATCCCCAGAGTTTAGCACAGTGGTAGAACATAGTAAGTGCTTAATAAATGCTTCTGACCTTGTCATGCCCTAAATCACCTAATTACAGATTTGCTCTGGGTTTCAATTGAGTACATTCAGGGCCAAACGACTGTCACCAGACTAGGGGATATTGCTTCCTCAGCACTGTTCCTCCCCAACATGTGCTCCCCTTTTCTGCCCCAGTGGTTCCTCTGCTATCTCTGCCAGATGTTGCCAGGGGCTGTCCCGATGCTGCCTGCCTTTAGCAGGCCAGCTTCTGTGACAGCTTTGCTGGTGGTTGCATCTCTGAAAACTCTCCAAACCTATCTTCTCTGAAATTCAAACTTACCCAAGGTTTCTGCTGGGTCTAGAAAAGCTATATCCCCAAGTACCTCATGAAGATGTGGCCTTGAATGAGATACTCAGTTTTTTCTGCCCCAAATACCAGCACAGACAGCCCCAGAAGCAATCATAGACCTACCTTTGGGATGTAGTTCTGGGTTTTGGAACTGAGCAGGCATGCAAGAAGAAAAAGCACACTTAAGGAAAAATGGAGCATAAGCCGTGAGAGGTTCATAAAAGGAAAACTGAAGGTGAGGGTAGGGGAGCCCTGGAGGACCCTGGGCAGGGGTGGGGTGGGGAGGGTCATGACTGGCACAGGGCATGCAGGTGAAAAAAGAGCTTTGCAAAGTAAGAAAAATTAGGTTAGCTTCCTCATCCTTTGCTGGCCTTCGATTCAATTCAATTTAATAAGCATTTATGCTTTTGGCCTTGTGGTTTCTTTATAAGCACAGCTCGTCTTTGGCAAGGACAGCCTTGCCTTTCACGGTACACCTGCAACAGCTAAGTGGTGGGCCTGACAGAACTCCCAGGGGGAAACAACAGCTGGCTTCGGCACCTGGAAAGATTCCACCTCACTCTTGTCTTTTGTGTGAAGACACAGAATCACCATCTGCTGGCACCACTGCCCTTTCCCACCAACCTGACTGATCATGGCTGGATGCCAGCTCAGGACCCTTGGACCTGGGGCTTTCCCTGACTCTGGGCCCAGGATTCTGGAAGGTCAGAGTAAGAAGGAACTCCAGCATATAGGACATAGAATGTGGACTCTGGGAAGGATATCAGGGCACAGATTGATAGAGCAAGGACTCTTGGCCTATAGAACATGGGAACGAGATGGGATCTTAGGATATAGGCTCATGGGATATAAACTGCAAAGTCCCTTAGATAACAATATAATCCAACTCTTTTATTTAAAAAAAAAATGAGTTGACTGAGTCCCAGAGAGTAGAAGTGATTCACCCAACATCACACAGCAGCAAAGCCAATATTTAAACCTAATTCCTTTGACTTCTCATTTTACAGATAAGGATACTGAGTTTGAAAGAGATGAAGTGACTTGCCCATGGTCACTTGACCTAGCAACTGTATATGACAGAATTCCTAACTCCTAAGTTCTGTACTTTCTACCCATTGTGCTATTCATGTATCCATTTCTATCCATGTGCTATCTAACCTCCTCATTTTATAGGTGAGGAAACTGAGGCTCAGAGAGGTTATTGTCACCTGCCTAAGGTCACACAGTCAGTAAATGGCAGAGCTGGGATTTGAACCCAGATCCTATGACATTTCAAGCCTACTCTAGTGCACTTTCCATTACCCCATTATTTAATTCGACCCTGCCTTCATTTCTGTGAGTTAGGCAGGGCATAGATTATTATCCCCATTTTACAGTGGATGAAACTGATCCCTGAGCCTTTAAGTAACTTGCCCAAGGTCACAGAGATATAGACCTGAGAGATTAAGAAGTGGCAGACCCAGGATTTGGTTCCAGTTTTTAATGTCATCTAAAGGTCTTTATCTACTTCACAGTTTTGCCCAAGGCCAGCCCCAGTCACTCTCCACAACACATCCTTCCCTCCTCCCCTCTCCCCCTTTCTCTGTACTATAATTCCTCGAGAGCCTTTATGGGGAAATGTGAAATTGGAAATTGAAGCTTGGAGGTCATAAACAAAGAGACAAGTAAAGTGGAGCTTCGGGAGTTTTTAAGCGGGGGAAGAGATGGGGAGTGGGGGAGGGGGATAACGATGCATTATGAAAAGGGTAGGCCAGCTCTGGGGAGTCATAAATCCTTCACTGACCAAACTGCCCATTCTGATGGAGAAGATGAAGTTTTTAGGGAGCTGAGCACATGGTTGGCCTGATGCCCGATGCAGGGCTGGGAGTGATGGAGGAGGTGTGGTAGTCTGGGAAACACTGAAACCAGGGACCATCTGCAAAGAGAGGGCTTTGGTTGGGGGGCAGGGCTTGAAAATATTGAAAAAGAAACATATAGGGAAGAAAGAGAAGGAAAGCTTATTTGCTGAACTAGGGAATATTCCACCCACCCATCTGGAAGACATATTTTATGACCAGGTCTGAAATGAACACAGGCTGGGACAACTGTTCCAAAGCATCCAGGGACATTACCCTAACGGTAAGAATTATGTAGCAGCTTGGTGCCTCAGTGGTTAGAATGACCCAAGGATCAGATGAGTTAACATGGAGAAAGCCTTTGCAAACCTTAAAGTACTAGCTTTTGTTATTATAATTCCTATTTATAAAGCATTTTATATTTTGTGAAAAGCTTTTACAATGATCCGAGGAGGTTAGTAGTGGAAAAAATTATCTCCATTTGATAGATGAGGCACCAGAGGTTCAAATCCAGGCCACACAGTTGTGTGGAGTTAGACCATGTCTTCTGACTCTTTCCCCTAGTCTCTACTGTCAATTCAATTCAACATTTATTGTGCATATACTACGTGTAAAGTCTTGTCCTAGGCACTGGGGATCCAATGATGAAACAATAGCAGTTTATAATTCTTTAATGCTTTATTGGTTACAGAATGCTTTATATACACTGTGCTGTTAGAAACCCTCACAACACCTTTGGAGGTAGGAAGCATAGGCATTACTTTTGCCATTTTACAAATGAGGAAACTGAGGCTCAGAGACGGACCGAAGTTGCCAAGGTTATGTATACTGAAGTACTTTACTTGTCCTCAAGATGTTAACATCCCTAAGAAAATCCTCAGACACTTACTAACTGTGGGACTTTGGGCAAGGCATTTTACCGCTGTCTGCCTCAGTTTCCTCATCTGAAAATGGATAATAATAATAATGGCACTTACCTCCCAGGGTTGTTGTGAGGATAAAATGAGACAATATTTGTAAAGCCTTTTGAAAACCTTAAAGTACTATATAAATGCTAGCCATTATTATTAGCTGTTATTAATAATCTATTACTTTTATGTAGCATCTGTAAATTTCATATCCAATCTATCAGTGCTTTCTTATAAGAATCCTGTGAAATAGGTATGGATATTACCTTACTCATTTGATGGACTTGAACCCAGTTTCTTTCAAAGTATTCTTTCTAGCACTTTTCTCACTATTTTCACGTATCTCTGATTTCAAGTTCTACTTGGTACATTAGACTATTAAAGTTTCCCCGAGGGTTTCTTCCTCCTTTCCCCTTTCCCACTTTGATAAAAGCATTATTAGAACTGATTTTCCCTAAGTCCTTGGGCACAGGAGTGTTGTGCTAGAGAGTCCCACTCTGGATGAGTGTCACCATGGTGCCTGCGCCTCATAAGATTATAGGATTTAGAGGCTTTGATAAAATTGTGATGTCTGTCAGTTGGTTTTAGGATACTCCTTTTCTCCTTTTCCTGGTGTTTTTCTTCTTTCAGTCATACTCACTTTCCCCCCAAAATGCCGATGCTCTGCCCTTTTCCTTTCCATCAAGGTGATAGGAAGGGGTTCTGATATGCTCATTCACATTCAAGTGCGCATGTGACTGATGACATCAAATTTTTTGTAGCTGTGTGAACCTCAGCAAATCACTTAACTGCTATCTGCCTCAGTTTCCTCACCTGTAAAATTGGGATCATAATAATCCTTTGGGCCAGGGGTATTGTGGGGATAATATAGGAGCAAAATGCTTTACAAATGTTAAAGTACAGTACAAATGCTAGCCATTTTTATTATTAGCTGCGTGACCTTGGGAAAATCAGTCCACCCATATGAGTTTCTGTTTCCTCAACTGAAAAGTGAGGGCGTTGGATCCCTAAGATCTCTCCTAAATCTTGGGATTCTGTCGTGCTGTGTGCTCTGATGGTCTCCAAGAGTGCTCTTCCCCTACTCCCTCATGCCCTTCCAAAGGAACACTATTTCTCAATAATCAAAGCAAATACCCTGGCCCCACGCTTTAAATGTGTACACATTCATGCTTTGAAGCAGCATCTCTACGACTCTGTTTTGTAGACAGGAGGCGCTTAACTAATTCATAGGATCATAGACCTCAGAGATGATCATGTTTGGTGAGCTGGGCTTGGGTTTTGTCTTGGAAATGCTACTTTTTTTTTTTTTCAAAGATGCACTTGATTGTTAATCCAAACGCTGAAGGCTTTTTTTGAGGCACAAGAGATGATCATGGCAAGTGGGAGGGGAGGCCTTAGAGGGGAAGGAAACAAGGCTAGGCCCCTAAGGAGGAGTCCCTCTTATTTCTATATTCACTGGGTCCATCTGTCTGCTCTCCTTCAAGCTTGTCCTCTCTCACCATTTGGTTTGTGTTAGGCTCCTGAAAGAGGTTAGCCGACATTTTCAGTGCAGCTGAACAGTGAGGGATGGAGTCAAGGGAAATGGAATTATTCTCTCTCTTTAGGGTCACAGCTGTAAGCACTTCTCCTTGATGAGGTAGGTGCCATACCAGTCCCTCTGCAGGGGCTTTGATGTCCTTGGTAGCTGCTGCTAACCCAACTGTCATTCTGAAGTTTGTGGTAAAGTATAAAGGGCACCTGATTTAGAGTCATGGGATTCAAATTCTGCCTCAGATACTAGACACCTGTGAGACTTTGGGCAGGTCATTGACTCTGTCCAGGCCTCAGTTTTTTCATCTATAAAATAAGCGGGTTGGCCTAAATGGCCTCAGAGCTATAGCCTTTCTGGCTTTAGCTAGATCTATGATCCTATATATGTTTGCCCTGTATTCTGTGTAGAGGATATGCTGGCAAATGTTTAACAACCAGCTCTTGGAAAAAAAAAGTGCACATGACATTTTAAAGTTTAATTTGCACTATTAACCTCTATCGCTTTCTTAAGTCTAGAAATAAAAAAAAAACAATAAATAAAGGCCTGATTTGTAGTGTTTTCAAATTCTGAGGTATAAATGCTCACCCTGACAATTTAACAATTAGCTCTCAGGAAATGGTTTGAGATAGTTCCGGAACACCTCTGGTTCTATGCCTTACCCAACCAGTAACTTGCAGTGTGCCTTTGGGCAAGCTGCTTAATTTCCCTTCATCTCTACAATCCTCCCCAGATTAAATCACAAGACTATTTATTGTGAGGGTCTAATGAGATGAATTTTGTGAAAGTGCTTATCACATGTAAAATTATTATTTTTATTATTATTACAATAATAATAACAATTATTATTATTATTTTCACCAGACCCATGATTTAATTGATACAGGGAGCTCCTGGTAAGGAATTTCTTTTATTAGTGCAGGTTGGCATCCTCTTGAAAATTACAGTCTTAGATTGTTTCTGGTGCCAAAGTTTAAATGACTAGTGCAGGGTCACACATCCAGGACATGCCAGAGGCAAGATTTGAAACCAGATCTTCCTTGACTCTGAGGCCAGCTCTCTGCACACTGAACCACCCTTCCTCTTCCTTCATTGTTGTTGTCAGCTCATTGTTCTCACCTTTTCCAGTTGGATTCATATAGAAATGGTCCCAGGACGAGTTACTATGCTGCTATCCTTCTTTTGTATTGTGTTCTAGGGGCTACTGTACAGGTGGGTAAAAAAATTGCTTTTAGTAGGTATATAAAGTTTACATTAGGATGTAAGCTCTGTAGGTTCACTAAAAGCATCTTTGGTACAGCTCTGGTGGCAGACAGGACCACAGGGATGACATGTACCTTATCCTGTTCCCTTATGACTTGGATTTCCTTGGTCGGATCTCTATATTTTTGTTCCATGTAACTTGGAGGCTTTGGATATTTGGGGTGGCAGAATCTATGAAAAATGTAGTTCTTCAGTTTTATGCGTCTGGGTGAGGTGGGTGACAGTCTGGTCTTTGATAATGGCCTAGGAGTTCTTGAGTATATTTTGAAGTCTTGATATGTAATATGGGAACTTGTCCTCGGTCAGTCCATGACAGGTATCAAACGTCTGATGTATAATTTGAGTTACCAAGTCAGGTCAATAAATACTTATTAAGCAACTGGGGCGTGGGGGTATTTAGGCAGGACTGGAACCTCTGGTGTGAGGGCTGCTCATCCATTTTTGGTGTCTACCCGATCCACTTAACTCTCACCTTTGGCTCCAAGAAGCTGGAGCACATTCATGGCCACACCCCAGTAAACCATTTTGGCAGGCAGACTAAACCAGGCTGGGAGTAACCAAGGGGTCTCGAACCCATTGGTGAGTTAGGGGCAGGTGTCTACCCTAAGCATGTGAAGACTTCCCCTAGTGAAATGGACAGATGAGAACTATTTGTGTTTTATGTTCACAATGGCCAGGAAACCAACTGAAGCAGGAGTTATGGAGCTTGGTTAGATACCAAAGACACCAAGGTCAGCCACTGTGTCTTGAGCCATCACCAGTTGTCTTGACCCTGTTGTGCCAACTGTGATGACTCTGAAAGAGAGAGGTCAAAAATGTTGTACAATTCTGCCTCACTTAAATTCAATTTATACATGAATAAAAAAATGCCACCTATAGCATTTTACCTATCTCAAAGTCCTGAGGCTACAGGCAAGTACCAAAACAGCAAGTGTGGATACACTGGGACCTGTAGTCACCACCCTGCACACAGGCAGCCCAGGCCATAGGACCACCTTCTCCCTGGAAGCAGCAGTGGGATTTGGCAGCTCCCTGGGTGTCTGAGCTGCTTTTTAAGGACCATACCGCTCGCCTCCTGGTGTGAGGAAGAGGCTAGAAAAGGTGCCCTAAAAACTCTCTGGTTACCCAATGCTCACCTGATTACCAGGGCAGGTGGGGATCCCACCCTGTGGTTGAAGCATAAAAAATGTACAGAAACTTTTGCAAAGATGATTCCACTTACCATCGGACATGGAGTGTACACACACTTAGACAGGCAACACAAAATCCTGGAGACCTGAAAGATAAACATCTCTTGTTGCAAGAGAACTCAGCAGGTATTATATCCAAATAGCAGCCCTTAGTGAAACAAGGCTAGCAAATGAATGTCAACTTACTGGAGTCGGAGCAGAATACATGTTTTTCTGGAGTGGACACAGTGAAGGGGAGTGAGGTAAAGCGGGAGTAGCTTTTGCAATAAAAATTAATCTGGTCAACAAGCTTGTATACTTACCAAAAGGAGTGAATGACAGGTTCATGAAAACATGATTACCGCTTTCAGGAAAATGACACACTGCCATCATCAGTGCCTATGCTCTTGCCATGTTGAAACCTGATAAGGTTAAAGAAAAATCTTTTTTTTTTTTTTGCTTTATGGAGTTGGGGTTAAGTGACTTGCCCAAAGTCACACTGCTAGTAATTGTGTCAAGTGTCTGAGGCCAGATTTGAACTTAGGTCCTCCTGACTCCAGGGCTGGTGCTCTATTCACTGCACCACCTAGCTGCCCCCTAAAGAAAAATCTTATGAAGACCTAGAAACTTTTATCATCAATGTGCCAAAAGAGGACAAGTTCATAATTCTGGGAGACTTTAATGGTAGAGCAGGCTTAGACTACCAGACATGGCAGGGAGTCTTTGAGAGGAATGGAATTGGAAACATCAACAGCAGTGGTCACTTACTACTGAAGACTTGTACATCTCATGACCTTCTCATCACCATTTACCTAAATGCAATAAAACTTTGTGGATGCACCCTCACAGCAAACATTGACATTTAATAGACTATGTGATTGTAAGGAGAAAAGACAGACAAGATGTGAGAATGATGAAAGCAATGTGAGGTGCAGAGTGCTGGACTGACAGTAGACTTGTCCTTTCCAAGTTAAATATTTGCATTAAAAAAAGTGGCATCTTGTAGCAGCAAGCACCCTGACATCCCTAGGGTCGCTGCCAGCACAGGTTCTTGGATCTGCTTTGATAAAGGAAAGCAACTCAAAATGGGTTAATAAGCTTACTTTAATCAGTCAAACATGTATCGTTCACCTAGTTCAGGGGAAAAAGGTCAGCACCCCTAACCTCAGAATATACAGACAGAATTATCAAGACAGAGAAACAGATCAAGTAGACAGATTTCCAAACTGTCCAACCATTACATCCATACCAAATCAACATCTGGGTTTTTCAAAGCCGAGGGGGGGCTTCCCAGAATTTCATCTGATCAAATCACAGAACACTTCTCAAAGTGAGCCCCAAAACAAAGCTACACATCAGGGCTTATATAGCCTTCTCCTGGCTCAGAGAATGTAACAACCTTATTGACTCACTGGCCAATCAAGAAGTATCTACTGAAAAACAAGCCTCCCACCCCAGGCTCCAGGTGCATTTTAGCCTAGGGGCAGGGAAGATCTTAAAAATTTACATTCCCATTACACATCCCTAAGGCAAAATGTCTTCCAGAAGACTTAATGCTAACAGATTAGAATGTTTCTCTGAGCAGGAACAGTTTGTTGCTAACTTGGAGGGCAAGTTGAACCAACACATGGTTGGCAACAGCTATAAAGCAGAAAAGGAGTGGGCAGCTTTCAGAGATTTGGTGTTCAACACTGCATTTACTCATCTGGGTCAGAATACTTGCAAACATCAAGAATGATTTGATGAAAAGGATGGCAAAATTCAGAAGCTTCTAAATGAAAACTGAGAACTCAACAGGATAGTTAATCCATTTCTAAGAAGGCAGCATTTAGTTGCCTCAAAAGTAAAGTACAAGGGGCGGCCAGGAGGCACAGTGAGTAAGAGTGCTGGCCCCAGTGTCTGGAGACCCGGGATCGGTTATGGCCTCAGATACTTAACACCCACACAAAATAACTGGCCATGTAACCTTGAGCAAGTTACTTAACCCCAATTACCTATAAAAAAAAAGTAAAGTACAAGTGAAGCTTAAAGAGATGCATGATTCTTGGCTCAGTAAGAAGGCAGACAAAATTCAGTTTTATGCTGATAGTAACAATCCAAAATGCTTTTATGATGCCCTGAAGGCTATTTATGGTCCAGAGACCTATGGTGCATCTCAACTACTCAGTGCTGATAGAGCCACATTGATTAGTGATAAGGATATGATCCTAGAGAGATGGGCTGCACACTCCCATAGTGTTCTCAACAGACCATCATCAATCAATGCTGAAGCCATTGACTGTTTACCTCAGGTTGAAGTCAATCTCTTTCTAGACCAATTTCCAAATGAAATAGAGGTTTTGAATGCCATTAGAATCCTCTCCTGTGGCAAAGCACACGGTGCTGATTTTATTCCAGTCAAAATTTACAAGATGGGTGGGGGGCAAGGTCCATTGCTCATACAAAAGCTGACTGAGATTTTCCAGGCCGTATTGCAAGAGGAGGTTATCCCCAGGAGTTCAAGGATACCTTCATTGTCATTCCCTATAAAGGTAAAAGAAATAGATTGTCTTGTGACAATCACAGGGGGATCTCTCTTAGTCACTGCTGGCAAGATTCTTGCCAGAGTCCTCCTTAATAGTCTGATCCTTCACCTGGAAGACAGTCATCTACCCAAGAGCCAGTGTGGCTTCAGAAAGGGTTGAGGTATGGCAGATATAGTGTTTGCTGCCTGACAATTACAGGAGAAATACTCAGAGTATAACAAATGTCTGCATACAACATTTATAGATCTGACCAAGGTCTTTGATACTGTCAGTCATGAGGGCTTGTGGAAAATTATGTCAAAATTTGTTACCCAGAGAAGTTCATCAGCATTGTACGTCAGTTTCATGACAGCATATGCTTGCCCAGGCTCTGGGTAATGGACAATGCTCTCATGCCTTCCCAGTCACCAGTGGAGTGAAACAAGGCTGTGTTTGCTCCCATGATTTTTAGCATGATGTTTTCAGCCATGTAGCCAAATACCTTCAATGAGGATGAACACAGCTTCAAGGTCAGTTACCACACTGATGGTAAAATTTCAACTTGAAAAGGCTACAAGCCAAGACCAAAGTGGAGGTGCATGATTTTTTGTTTGCAGATGACTGTGCACTCAATGCAGCCTCTGAAGCTGAGATGCAGCAAAGTATGGGTTGATTCTCTCACTGCTCCTTGTGCTAATTTTGGCCTAACAATTAACAACAAGGAAAGAGAACTTCTCTACCAGCCAGAAGCACTGCACCATCCATGCATGTAACCATTGGTTACAGTAAATGGAGAAGTTTTGAACGCTGTGGATAAGTTCACTTATCTTGACAGTAGACTTTCCAGGGATGTACACACTGATAATGAAGCTGACACACACATTGCCAGAGCTAGCTCAGTGTTAAGGAGGCTCCGAAGGAAAATATGGGAGAGAAGAGGTATTAGACAGACTTCCAAACTGAAGGCCTACAGAGACATTGTGCTGACCTCATTGCTGTATGCCTGTGAAACCTGGACAGTCTACCAGCCCCATGTCAGGAAACTGAATCGTTTCCATTTGAATTGTCTTAGGAAGATTCTGAAGATTACCTGGCAGAATAAAATACCAGACACTGAGGTCCTTACTCAAGCTAAATTGCCAAGCATTCAAACTCTACTGCAGAGAGCACAGCTCTGATGGGCTGGCCACATTGTTTGATTGCCAAATGTATGCTTGCCTAAAAGATTATTTTATGGAGAGCTCACACAGGGCAAGTCGTCACATGGTGGTCAGAAAAAGCAGTACAAGGACACTCTCAAGGTCTCTCTTAAGACCTCTGGAATTGATTGTATGACCTAGGAGACACTGACATTGGACCAATCAGCATGTCATACTCCCATCTGTGGTCTCTGAGTGAAGCAGAATTGAAACAGCTTAAAAAAAACATGAGATGCGCAAATTTGGAGAATCCAACCCAAATGTTCACATGGACTATTTGTGGTAGAACATTCTGAGCTCATTGGTCTGATCAGCCATAGTCGGATACACAGAAACAGCTCTAGCACGGTGATTTTGGTCCTCTGAGAGTGAAGGACAACCACCATTAAGCATCTACTATGTGTCAGACACTGTGCTAAGAACTGGGCTTACAAAGAGGTAAAGGACAGTCCTTGCCCTTGAGGAACTGACACTTTAATGCAAGAGACAGACAGCATGTAAATAGCTAGGTGTAAACAAATTATATATAGGACACATTGGAAATAACTAACAGAGGGAAGGAACTGGAATAAAGAGGGGTTGGGAAAGGCTTGTCATAGAAGGAATTCAGCTGGGGCTTGAAGGAAGTCAGGAAAGACAGAAAGTTCTATGACATTCTGTATTCTAAAAGTCTCTGCCTTTACTCTAAAGCCCGCTCCAGCCCTGATATTCTGCATTGTTCAGTTTCTTGTAGCTTGGATGCTGTGACACTCTGCATCCTGCAGCCACTGTCAGATCTGTGAAGTCAGTTTATTTTGTGGCTTATAGAGGGAAGGGCTCAGCTCTGAAACCAGTGCCCTAGCCAGGGCCATGCTGCCCTGATGGTGAGCCAGCCAGCACAGATACATGGTCTGAGAAGTCTGGCTAACTTCATACCTCAGGCCACTCAGTCAAAAAGCACTTATTAAGTATGTGCCAGATACTGTGGGATATAATGATGCAAGGCAAACAAAACAAAACAGAACCAAAACCCCCAAACTAGGTTCTGCTCTCAAGGAACACAGAATCTATCGAGCAGACAACATATAAACAACAGTGTACAAATAAGATGTAGAAAAAGTTTGGAAAAATGGTAGCGAGGTGGCACCAGTGGATACAGTGCTGGGCCCAGAGTCAGGAAGACCTGAGTTCAAATCTAGCCTCATTTACTTATTAGCTCTGTGACTACGACTAAACCTCCACCTGCCTTAGTTTCCTCAGCTGTGAGATGGAGATAATACCCCTCTGCTAGGTGTGTTGTGAGGATCAAAGGAGGTATTTGTAAAGTGCTGCCTGGCACACAGTAGGCCCTTAACAAATGCTTGCTCCTCATCCTCCCTCACTTTCCTACCCCTTTGGTGGAATCCATCATTGTCATTGCTATTCAGTGGTTCAGTTGTATCCCACCCTTTGTGATCCTGTGGACCATATTATGCCAATACTGTCCATGGGGTTTTCTTGGCAAAGATATTGGAGTGGTTTGTCATTTCCTTCTCCAGATAATTTTACAGATGAGGAAACTGAGGCAAACAGGGTGAAGTGACTTGCCCAGGGTCACTCAACTAGTAAGTGTCTGAGGTTGGATTTGAACCCAGGAAGATGCATCTTCTTGATTGATGCCACCCAGTTGGCCTTGAATGCCTGGTAGAAGTGTTTGGATCTGATCATCCAAAAAGCATTCCCCATGGTCCATCTGACTCAGGGTTCTGACTCGGGAATGCCAATGGCTTCACTGTCAAACTCCAAAGGTTAGGGTGCTCTCTCATGTAGTTCTTGCTTTATAACTCTAGGAATTAGTCTGAACCCTTCTCGAACTTATGTTTCCAGCCTATGCCACTATTCATCTCTGCACAAAACCTCCTGAGGTAACAAACTCTGTATATTTATTCCCAGCTTTGGGAAGTTTCTCACCTGTCCTCAGACGACCTTCTTGGAGATCCAGGGGATTGCTGGGGAGGGAGCAGGCCTAGTTCTAATAGAGCCTCACAGTACTCACCCTGGTTGACCCCTCAGCTTTTTCTAAGTCATCACCTTTTCTCTCGGGCTGCGAGAGCTTTGTCTGCTAAAGGCAACTGCTGACATTTATGGTGTAGGTGGCAGTAGGAGTGAGGCTGGGGAGGGAAAAGGGAGGGGGGTGTAAGAGAGGCAGATTTGTAGCCCAGAGGCCCAGATTAGAATCCTGCCTTTGATCCCTATTATTTATAATGACAATTATCTTTTTCTTTACCTTTTATTATTTTTATTACTATTAAATAAGATGAGGTATGTAAAGTGTTTTGCAAACCTTAAAGCACTATGTAAATGCTAGCTATTATTATTATCATTACTACTTTACTACTACTACTACTACTACAACTACTACTACTAGCACTATTACTATAACTGCTACTATTGCAACAACTACAGCAACAATGACAACAATTACTACTACTACTACCCGTGTTTCCCTGATAATAAGACCTATCCCGAAAATAAGCCCTCCCCTTACTGTGTAAGATTCCTCTAAAATAAGCCCTCCCCCGAAAATAAGCCCTATTGAGATCTCTACTGTAGTGAAGGTGATCCCCTGCGCTACACGCTACATTACGGTACCCTCTGTATGCACCATCCCCCCCCCCCCCCCCGGGTGAAACGCACGCCGCGTTCCGAGCTGCATCCAATCAGAGCTGCAGCAGTGAGCGCGTCATCCTGTTCTTCCCCAGTGATTTGCTTGCTGGAGCCATTGAGAGCAGTGCCGCGGAGGAGAGCTGAGGCAGGACAACATAAGCCCTCCCCTGAAAATAAGCCCTCTGGTGTTTTTCTTTCAAAAAAAAAAATAAGACAGTGTCTTATTATCGGGGAAACACGGTATTACTACTACTACTACTATTGCTACTTTGTATATGGTCATAGGCAAGTTGTTTTCACTCCCTAGGTCTTGGTTTCCTCATCTGTATAATGGGGTAATAATTCTTGTGCTATCTGTTTCATAGGCTTGTCATAGAAGAAAACATTTTGTAAACCTTAAACTGTTCTAGAAATGTAAATTCCTATTGCCTAGTAGGTTATAGTGACTTCTTATTTTCTCTTCTCAACAACCCTTTGAGGTCAATAGCGCAAATATTATTTTCCTTGATTTATAGGATTTATGTTGTTTAGTCATTTTTCAGTCATGTCTGACTCTTTGTGAACTTGTTTAGGGTTTTCTTGGCAAAGATACTTGAGTAGTTTGCCATTTCCTTCTCCCGATCATCTAGGAACTGACTAAGGCCAGATTTGAACTCAGGAAGATGAATCTTCCTGACTACAGGCCTGGTGCTCTATCCACTACACCACCTAGCAGTCCTGCAGGATTTATGGGATCACAGATTTATAGTTGAAGGGACAGAAGCCATCTTGGCCAACCTCCTCATTTTAGGAAGGTCAGACCCAGAGAAGTTAATGACTGGCCCAAGATGACACAGGGAGTAAGTGACAAAGCTGTGATATGCACTCAGTACCTGTGGCTCCAAGTTCAGTCCTCTTTCCACTGAACCATAATTCTAAGGTTCCAAGGAGGGGGGGGGGGCGAGCTGCTCAGGGTCCTCCAGAGAAGTAAGGAAAAAGATGGAATATGAACCAGGTCTACTGACTCCTAGTTCAGTGCCCTTCCATGACAGTGTCCATTCTACTTGGTTTTGGAGGAATCTTGGTCTTGGAGGAATCAGGATGAGTCTGCCTCTTTTGGGGGGCAGAAGGTCAATGGGAACTGGAGTTCTTGTATCAGAAGAGCATTTTCTGCTTCTGCCCTGGGGATTGTCTGAAGGCAGATTGTGGGGCAGTTCTGTCTGAACTCTTTTCTACAGCCAGTGCCCTCAGAGAGATCACACAGCCAGCCTCTTTCTTCAGAGAACAGCTGAAGGATTGGCTGGCTTGCTCATTAAAGTCAAATAAGGCTGCAAATTATGAGATGTAATTACAGTAAATACATCTTTGGGCCTGTGCAGGCAGAGAGGAAGCTGAAATGTGAAGCTATCTCTGAGAGAGCTGTCTTCTTCCTTGGTCAGTAGGCACTTATGTTACACATTGGTCCCTGGAACTATATTGGGTGCACCAGCTCCTCTAGCCTGGAAGAAGTCCACCAGTGCCTGACCACCCTCCTTGAAAGGGTGAGGTTGAGATTGTCTGGGCTGGCAGCTAGAGAAGAGACCGATGAAAAGACCAGGAGGAAGGGGTGACTGGGGTCTGAGCCTGACTGCTATCTCTGTCCAGGACTGAGCCTGCTGAAGGAGGTCTGATTACCTCAGTCTGATGTAATGGAAAGATCATGGGGTGTGGAGCCAGAGGTCTGAATCTAGACCATGCTACTCATTAACTCTGTGATCTTGACCAAGACAGCTTCTGTGGGGCTCTTCTAAAAGCTGAAAGGTTGAAAAGATAATCTTTAAAGTGTCTCCCAACTCTAAATCCTAGAAAAGATATTTAATAACCAGTCTGTAGGGTTAAAGAATGAGGACTGGAGCCTATACATTTTAAAGAATCAGTCAACAAACACTTCATTCTTTATGTAAAGAGTATTTTATTTTTTCCAACTACATGGTAGTTTTCAACATTTGTTTTTTATAAGATTTTGAGTTCCAAATTTTCTCCCTTTCTTCTTTAACTCCTCCTTCCCCAAGATGGTAAGCAATCTTATATAGGTTGTATATGTGTAATCATGTTAAACATATTTCCACGTTAGTTATAGCAAGTATTTCTTAAGTGCTTACTGTACACCAGAATGGGCAACTAAGTGTTCAATGATTAGAACACCAGGCCTGGAGTCAGCTTGAGTTCAAATCTGGCCTCAGATACTTACTAGCTGTGTGACCCAGGGCAAGTCACTTAATCCTGTTTGCCTCAGTTTCCTCATTTGTAAAATGAGCTGGAGAAGAAAATGGCAAACTTCTCCAGTGTCTTTATCAAAAAAACCCTAAATGAGGTTACGAAGAGTTGGACATGCCTGGAAATGATTGAACAACAACAAAAATATAGCAGGCACTGTGCTAAGTAAGCTCTGGAGATAGGAAGCCAGTCAGTTAATAAGCATTTAGTAAGTGTTTACCATATACCAGGCATTGTGCTGAATAATAAATTTAGAATAGAAAGAGAAACACAGATTTAGAAGAGAAGGGGGCCCTAGAGGCCGGCTAATCCAACATCCTCATTGTACAGATGAGGAAACTGAGGTTCAGGGATCACAGAGGTAATAAAGGTCAGAGGTGGGATTTGAACCCAGGTTTTCTGATTCCAGAACCACTACTCTTTTTGCACTGTACCAAAAGATTCCTTTCACAGCCATTATTTTACTTGATTCTTACATCAACCCTGTGATGGATTTTTTTGTTTGTTTCCATTTAATAGGTAGGGAAACAGAGACTTCTCAAAGTTAGCTGTCTTTCCCAAGTCACACTGCTACTAAGAAGGTGGCAGAGACAAGGCTCAAGCCCAGGCCTTCTGTAGCAGCAAGCACCCCAGTGTCCCCAGGGTGCCTGCTCACACAGGTTCTTGGATCTGCTTTGTTAAAGGAAAGCAACTCAAAATGGGTTAACAAGCTTACTTTAATCAGTCAGACATATATCGTTTACCTTGTTCAGGAGAAAAGGTCAGCACCCCGAACCTCAAAGCATACAGGCAGAATTATCAAGACAAAAACATCAAGTAGACAGATTTCCAAACTGTCCAACCATTACATCCATACCCAGTCAACATCTGGGTTTCCACATTCTGGGTTTTTGAAAGCCGGGGGACTCTCAACAACGGCTTCCCAGAATTCAGATCAAATCACAGAACACTTCTCAAAGTGAGTCCCAAAACAAAGCTACACATCAGGGCTTATATAGCCTTCTCCTGGCTCAGAGAATGTAACAACCTTATTGACTCACTGGCCAATCAAGAAGTATCTACTGAAAAACAAGCCTCCCACCCCAGGCTTCAGGTGCACATTAGCCTAGGGGCAGGGAAGATCTTTAAAATTTACATTTCCATTACACCTTCTCATTCCAAATATTCCCACCATCCATCACTGCCTGCCCACTGAGGCTAGCTCCGGAAATTCAAGCTGAGAGCTATCAGGAGCAAGTTTAGGGAGCTCTCAGATGTTGTGGGGGGCGGTGGTGGGAATCTTATTAGGGATGAGATATGAGATATGAAATGAGATATGAAAACACTTCAAAAAAGCATAAATCACAATATAGACAGGAGGGTTCATGCTTCTTGTTCAGAAGATTGCATTGGGACACCCCTTCAAGGATCACATGGAGAGATCAGAGATGCAACTCACAAAGCTGACACTTTCTCTGGATACTCTCTGAATTTACCCCATCCTGGGGTCACCTTCTGAGATGGATGGGTATGGAATCAGAGAAACTGGGTTTGGGTCTTAGCTCTGCCACTTAAAACCTGTGGGACCTTGGACATTTCACTCCTTTGGGCCTCAGTTTCCTTATCTGTAAAATTAGGGGATTAGACTAGATGAATTTTAAGGCCCCTTCAAGCTGTAAATCTATGACGATGTTATGCTATGCTGAGCCTCATTGATAAGCTAGAGCATAGCTAGAAGAAGACCACCAAGATGGCAGGTAACTCATAGTCATACCATAGAAGATGATTAGATGATTAGCTTGAAGAAAAGTCTATTGGGATTGGGGACATGGGGGAGCAAATGGTAATTGTCTTCAGCAATCCAAAGGCCAGAAAAGAGGGTGCCCAGGATGTTTGGAACCTTATCAGATTCTCTGATCTTAAACTCTCTAAGAGTCTAAGGATGAGACACTCTCCACTGGCTTCAGCCCCATTTTACCTCTCAAATCCCTAGGGTCAAAGGGCTGGAAGGACTGGAGTACATGCTATATAATAGATCAGCCAACAAGCACTTATTAAGTGCTCACTATATACCATGCACTGCTCTAAGCTCTGAAGAAAGGAAGCCAGTCGGTCAATAAGCATTAATTTAGTACCTACTGTGTGCCAGGCACTGTGCTAAGTTCTGAGGATACAAAGGGAGGCAAAAAACAGTCTCTTCTCTCAGGGAGCTCAAGTCTAATGGGGGAGACAATATGCATATAACCATGTGCAAATAAAATAAAATGCATAAAGAAAGGCAAAAACAAAACAAAACACAACCCAAACCAAATAAACATGGGGCTCACAGACTAATGGGGGAGACACCAGTGTAAACTACTATGTACATTCAAGCTATGGGGCAGCTTGGTGGCATACTGGATAGAGTGATGATCTGAAGAAGGAAAGGGCAAACCACTCCAGCATCTTTGCCAAGAAAACCCCCAGAGGGGTCATGGGGAGTAGGACACATCTGAAAAATGACTGAACTGAACACACAAGACACATGCAAAGTAGATGGAAGGCAATCTCAGAGGGGAAGGCACTAGCAATGTATGTGTGGGTGGATGGATTTTTTTTTATTTTTTAGTACAAAGAAGGGAGGCTATAGGGAGACCATGAAAGTTATCTTGAATTTTCTGAAAGATATTTACGGAAGAGAAACAAGACCTGCTTTGCTTGAGTCTAAGGGAAAATTAGGATCAATGGAGGGGGGTAGTTAAAGGGAGGTGAGTCCAAGTTCAATATAAGGAGTAAAAGTTTAACAGTTAGAGAGACCTACCACTGAAATGGGTTGCCTTGGGAGGTAGTGAGCTCCTTGTCACTGGAGATCTTTGTTTAGAGGTTGGATGTTGCACATGGGACTCATGATTTGGGTAGGGCTTGGATCTGGTGATTCCTGAGGTTCTATCCAGCCCCAGGTCTAAAGGTCGTGATCTCTAGAAGGTTCCTCATACTCAGCTTCCTCAACAGTTCCTTATGTGATGTGATATCCAGAACCTTCCCCAATCTTGTTGCCCTCCCTTTGTTTGTCACCGTCTCCCTTAAAGGGTGATCCCGCGTTCTTTTCTAAATGCTCACAAACCATCTGTGTTTGGGGAGGATCTAACATCTGGATCTTGGAAGGAGCAGTTCTTCTGGGATATGAGTTCAGTGGTGAACAGAAGCATCCAGATGTTACTAGTTGTTAAGAACAGTTATCTGTCTGCAGGAAGGGAGGCTTCTCAGCCAGGGGAGGCCTGAGCATGCAGGCTGACATCTCCATCGAGTCCCCACTTTGGCTCTGGCTTCCCAGCAAACACTGGTCATTTTATTTCCAGTAATGCGGGTCCATCGGCTAAACACGCCTGGCTGTTGCGTCCAAGAAGTTACACCTTTGGCTTCAGTGATTGCTTCAGCGCAAACACCAACACTCCCTCATGTTGATCTAACAGCTTGACAACTCTGTAGGTGGAGAGCTGGCAGGGGGCCAAGCCAAATTTTCTGTTTCTTCCTTTTAATATAAACAGTGCCTTTGATGTGCTTGGGATTTCTTGAATGAACAAATGAACTTGTTTATGTAAAAAGACCCAGCAAAAATTTCCACTGGATAATTGCAGTTTGTTTTCCAATGGTATGGTGGTACATCTTTGGAGATGCTTTTCATAGGCTAAGAAACTGCTTTCTATATATATAAAGGCCTAAATGCTCAGTGGCTTCTGGTGCATCAATCAGTCAGTTGGTCAACAAGCATTTATTAAGAACTTACTGTTGTGAGGCACTGTGAAGAGCTGCTCTGTCACAAAAGGCTTATTTGAAAGAGGAAAGAATCTCAAGTGATCAAAGCCATCATATGTCACTTTCGCAGTCAGAAAACTGGTATCAAAGGTCTATAGAATATTAAAGCATAGAACATAGACTGTTAGAGTAGGCAGAGCCCTAGAACACAGAACACAGAACAGAGATGGTTACAACATCTGAACAAAAAAAAATGGATATTTGAACTAGACTAGTCTTAGAACATAGAATGTACATGTTAGCAATCAGAGAGATCTTAGAACCAAGGACACAGAACAATATTTAGTGTTGGGATAGAAGGAAACTAAACCAATAGGATGTTAGAGATGGGAGGAACCATCCAGATTATTTAACTCCATAACTCATTTTGTAGATGAGGAAGCAGGACAGACCGGGGAGGGGATTTGCCTAAGGTTCCACGACGCTTTCTAGGCATCAGCATTTCACATCTTCTCTCGTGTAAACACAGCTGGACAAGTTGGAGTTAGGACCCTGCTTTGCAGCTCCCTGTAACTGGGGGTGTTCAGGCAGACTGTCAGGAAGCCCGTACATCAGGAGACTGCTACACTAGGTGGGAAAGGTTCCTCTCTGAAGTCCTTTCTTAGTTAGGATTTCTATCATTCTGTGATTTTATTTGATTTGTGGTTTTCTAATGGGTGGGCCACCTTCCACTGCCCTAATAATAAACCAGAGATCAAAGCTTTAGGGACATAATATCATGTAGTATGGTGGTTCCTCATTGAGAATTAGTGGTTAATTTTTCCAGTCCATGAAATTTTTACCATCTAAACACCTTGCTTCTTTTTTTTTTTTAAGCAATCAGGGTTAAGTAACTTGCTCAAGGTTATATGACCAGTTATTTCTGGGTGTGGTGCTGAGTATCTGAGCCCGGATTTGATCCAGGTCATCCCGACACTGGGGCCAGTGCTCTTACTCGCTGAGCCACCTGGCTGTCCCTAAATACCTTGCTTCTTAAAAACAATTCTGTTACTTCCCAGATGTGTGATTTTGGGAAAGTTGTTTTGCTCTCTGGGCCTGTTTCTTATTTTGTGGCTAGGTGGGTCAAGAGCAGCTAGGTGGTACAGTGGATAGTGTCAGGCCTGGAGTCAGGAAGACTCATCTTCCTGAGTTCAAACATGGACTCTGACACTTACTAGCTTTGTGATCCTGGGAAAACCCTGTCTGCCTCAGTTACCTCATTTGTAAAATGAGCTGGAGAAGGAAATGGCAAATAATTCCAGTATCTTAAGCAAGAAAACCTCAAATGGGGTCACAAAGAGTCAGATACAACTAAAAAATAACAAAATAATAAAAAAAAATGAAAAAGTTAGGTAAGATAATTTTCCAGCTTTAAAAGTCTGTGATTGTTTTTCTGAAATCAATCAAACAACAGATATTTATTGAATGCTTATGATATGCCGGGCCTTAGAGATAAGAGACAAAATGAACAATCCCTGACCTCAAGAAGCTTATATTCTATTGAGAGGGACAGCATGTCCTTCTGTAGGTATATGCAAAATGGGACCTTAGAATGTAAAATGTTGTAACTGAGAGGGACCTTCAAATACAGACTGTGACAAGGTCAGACAGAGTGAACCTTAGTGAACATTTATGCCATTTAGCCCTTTCCCTCATTTTACAAAGGAGAAAAGTGAGGCTTAGAGAGTGGAAGTGCCCTATTCAAGGTCACACAGCAGAATAAATGGCAGATCTGGGACTGGAATCTAGGTCTCCTGACTCCTGCTCTGCTAGGTCTCCTGATTCACTGCTCTTTTCAGTTAATTGGCTTTCTTTTATTGATTCATTTCGTAAATATTTATTGTGAACCTGAGTTCACTCCCTACAAAATACACATGTTGACCCCTGTTTGTCTGAATGAAAGCTAAGTGGCATAGTGGATAGAGTGTCAGGTCGGGAGTCAGGAAGACCTGAGTTCAAATTTGACCTCAGAGAGCTACTAACTATGTGACCCTGGACAAGTCACTTAACCCTGTTTGCTTCAGTTTCCTCATTTGTCAAATAAGCTGGGAAAGGAAACAGCAAACCATTCCAATAACTTTGCCAAGAAAACCCCAAAATGGGGTCATGAAGAATTGGACATGACAGAAACGAATGAACAACAAAAATCCTTGTGAGTATGTTCATGTAGAAAAGGCTGTTTTTGGTAGAATTGTAATTATATATAATGGAAGTACCTTGGAGAGTCTTTCAGCATGGATAGACATTCTGTAAATGGTTCTCTTCTATCATAGCAGCCTCTTTGACTAGCTGAGGGTGCATTCAAAGAGCCCTGTATGGCCTTTTCCCCAGCTGTCGGCTGGTTTGATTTGATGTCTTCTCTTCAACTGGCTCCTTCCAGTGTGAGGGTGGGCCCATTCCAACTAACGAGTGGCCCATGAAAACAGGCTTTGGTTCTCAGACTCAACATTTGTTCTTTTGTTTTAGGTGAAAGAGATTAATCTGGAAACTACCATCTTGTGATTTTTGGAGGGTCAAGAGAACAAGCCACTCAAGTTCAATAGTTCTCATGTGATTTTTCAGCCAGCTCAACATCAATGTCCTCAGGATAGAGAAACAAGCTTCAGGATGCAACCCAGGAATAGCTGAGATGAAAGTTCATCTGCCGTTGATGAAACCTTTGAATGGGATCTTGGGAAAGGACCAATGCTCTGGTGATACTGAGTTAAGTCTGAGCCCACTATCCTCAGAGACTACGAGATGCTGTGAGGAGGATGTGCCACCAAGGTGGTTTGGGGGGAGCAAATATCCTGTAAAAGGTAATCAGTGTTAACTGGTTAAATGGCAGTGGGGCTCTGGTTGCTAGTGGATCACAGCAGGAACGGCATAGCTGGAGGAGGACCTGAGTTGATAGTGTTAGAGAAGAGATGCTAACTCTTCAGGGGCAGCCCTAGTGCCCCGAGGGGAAGACGTAGCCTATCTCGCTTTCGAAGAATGACCCTGGGCTGCTTGCTACATACAAGATAAATGCAGGGTGATTTTGGGGGAGGAGGAGAACACTAGCATCTGAGCATATAGCATTTCCCTTCCAGGGGTATCCTAAGGGTCAAATGAGATAATAATCATAAAGCACTTAGCACAATGCCTGGCACACAGTAGTGCTAGGCAATAATTGTTGTGGTCATTGTTATTATTTCATGTTTAAGATGCTCCTTGAAGGAAGTCAGGGACTCTATGAGGTAGAAATCAGGAGGGAGAACATTCTAGGCATGGAAACAACGATGCAAAGTCATGGAGGACAGAGGTGAAAAGTCACGTGTTCTTCATTTTTTTTTTTTTGCTTTTTGAAGGGCAATTGGGGTTAAGTGACTTGCCCAAGGTCACAGGCTAGTTTTTATGTTAAGTGTCTGAGGCTGCATTTGAACTCAGGTCCTCCTGACTCCAAGGTCGGTGCTCTATTCACTGTGCCATCTAGCCGCCCCAAAGTCACATGTTTTTAAGAATAGGAATTGTTTCATTTATTGTCTTTGCATCTTTAGTACCTCCCACAGAGGCCGGCACATAGTAGATGCTTAATGTCTACTGATAAATGCTTGTTAAGAAGGCCAATTTGACTGAACCATAGAGAGTGGGAAGGATTTGTAACAAGACTGGGAAGGTAGGTTGGGGCTAGGTTGTGAATGATTTTAAAATAGGAATAACAGCTCAAATTTCTATGGAAATTTAATGTTTATGAAGTATTTTCCTCAAAACAACTTGTGCTAAGTGTCTGAGACTGGATTTGAACTGTGAGGTATGTGCGATATATGTATGTTGGATCAACAAATGCCTACCTTTGTGCCCAGTAGCATGTATATATATATATGTATATATATACAGATATATATGTGTATGTGTGAGGTATGTGATATATTTATTATTGTTCCTATTTTATAAATGAGGAAACCAAGACTCAGTAAAGGTCAATGACTCACCCATAGTCATACTGCTAGGAAGTGTCTGGATGGACAGGGACTTACCACTCCAGAAGCAATGTCCTTTCTATTCTAATCACATTGCCTCTTTAAAACCTATGATTCTCAAAGAGTGGTGTGTAAGATGGGCAGCTCTAGAATCCAAGAAGGAGTCAAGTAAGAGAGAGAGATAAGATGTAGTGAGGCATTGGGTAAGAGAGTGAGGGAGTGACTTTATTGTTGAGGACTCAGGAGCCGAAGCTTAGAAGCTTGGGACTTAACTCTCTGCCTTTACATAAGATAACAATATCATAGAATTTATGATTATAGGGTCATAGACGTACAGCTAGAAGACTCCTTTTGTTTTACAGATGAGGAAACTGAGACCCAGTCACACATCCAAGCTCATACAAACATCAGAGGTGGGGTTTGAATAGAGATCCTCACTCTCCAGTCAGTAGTGCTCTTTCTTTTCTTGAAAACCAAGTATTTCTTATTTTTCTTCTTTCTTATTATAATCTTAACAAACATCAAGAATTGCAAGCATTTCAATAGCCAAAAAATAGAAAGGAGGCTTGTATATGTGTAACATTTCTGCCTGTGGTACTAGAGTTATATGGCACTAACTTCAAACTCTACATACATTCAGGTGAGTCAGAGACTAATGTGGGCTGGGATGGTCAGAGAAGGCTTCCTGGAGGAGGTGTGATTTGGAGATGAAAGAAGGAATGAAGAGGAGGTCTTTCCAGCTGGAGGATCAGCTCAACAGCAGGCATGGAGGTGATGGGGCCAGCAACGAGGCCAGTCTGACTGTACTGATGGTTTATGCTGAGAAAAGGAGGCTACTAGCACCAAAGGGGGAGAAGGGCAGGGTCAGTTGTGGAGTTCTGAGTAACTCTGGGAATACTGGAAAATATCAGCAGATCAGTGGGCCAGGAGGAGATAGAGCTAGGTAGAGCTAATCAGATACTCAGAATTCTGTTTATGGATCAACTTCTGTTTGCTTCTGTCTGCCTTAGGGCTCAGTAGGAATGTCTAACTACTAATTAAAAGAAGCTGAATCCATCATATTGTCCTGTGAGAGAAAAAGTGGGAAACCTGCCCTAAATAATGAAGGTTCACTCTGGACATCCCCTTGAGGAAACCTGCAAAGCTGCAAAAAGGTGTGGCAACTAGGCAATTTGCCATGGCAGCTAACCACAAGGGTTAGCCCAGAGAACTAGCAAAAAGAACACAGAAGACAGAATCTGGCTTCCAACAAGCAAAGAAAGCAAGGAGAATTTGCAGTGATCTGTAAAGAGGGGAAAATGTTTGTGTTTCAGTTAGTACTAAATAACACTTACATAAGCACCAAATGCAAATTGGTCTTAGTCCTAGAGAAAGAAGGAAAAAAGGCAGGCAGAATCTGTCTCTCTAGGTTTTCAGGGAGAATGAAATGTTCCTTGAAGAAATGGGGGGAAAAAGTATTTCAAAGAGGAAACATGGAAGAAAAGGGACATGAAAAGGCAAAGGAGAATTCTTACCTGGATCAGGAGGTTGCAGGGTGAATGTGGAGCAGAGAAAGGAGGGAAGTAAAAAGAACACAATATTTGGAGCTAAATAACAGTGGGGAGGGGAAGGGAATAAGCATTTATTAAATGCCTACTATGTACCAGGCACTGTGCTAAGCACTTTACACATTATCTCATTTGATCTTCACAATAATCCTGTAAGGTAAGTGTTATTATTATTCCCATTTGACAGTTAAAGAAACTGAGGAAGACAAAGGTTAAATGACTTGCCTAGGGGTCACACTGCTAGGAAGGGTCTGAGGCAGGATTTGAACGCAGACCTCTCTGACTCCAAGTGTAGTTCTATCTCTACTGAAGCCCTTAGCTGCCTAGGGGTAGAACTCTTCCCACTGAGGAGAGGACTTGACAGTTTCAGGAGGGAGCAGTTCCTTGTGCTCCTAGGAATAATTATATAGACCTACAGGGGCCACTAGGGAAGAGTTCCGCTGGCGCTGATCAGAGGAAGAAGAGACAAGTGGTAGTGGGGGACGGCTCCATGCTACTGGGCACAAAGGTAGGCATTTGTTGATCCAACATAAATGACCAAGAATTCTGGGGTTCTCCCAGAGTGCATGTCTGTGTCCATATATCCAGGACATTATGGACAGCCTTCCAAGACCTGACAACCTGACAACCATCATCTCTTCTTGGAACCAGAGCAGGGAAACGCCCTGGAGAGCACTTGGCGAAGGAGAAGTGACGCTGTCACGGGACTGGCCCGAAAAGGAGGAGGGATCCTCTGTGGAGACCAGGACGCAGATCAGATGCACAGCCCAGAGGCATCTCACTGAACTGACACAAGTTACCAGGTGGGTCTAGCGGGGAAGAGGTCAGCGAATTGTCACTTTCTCATTTCCGAATGTTACGTCTGTTTTAATAAGTCTAAGATTGTCTTGACTTTCCTGTCATTTTTCTACTAAAGAGTTTTACGTGTATTCCCTCAGTAGAAAGTAAGCCCCTTGAGAGCAGAGACTATTTTTCCATTTGTCTTTGTCCTCAGCCCTTGGGAGTCATCTTGCACATAATAGGCGCCAAGTGACTTGGCTTGGATTGTAGTGATAGGGATCTTAAGCTTTGTGGGTATCTTCTGGAACTCTCTCTGTCAAAAGCAGAACAGTTGATAAAGTTGTGACTTGTTTTTAATTAAATTTTATTCTTCAAAAAATGGAGGAAGGAGAACTGCTGCTCTAGTCTTCCTTCTAGCCAACAAGGAAGAAGCAGTTGTTTAAGTAGGAATCTTGGGAGCAAATGATTGACTGCACTAGAGTTTTGAAGGAGAAGGAAGTATATACTCTGTTGATCACAGAGTGGTATGAGGCAGCATATATGAGTGTATATATAATGTGGGATTAAACAATTATGTGCATATAAATACATGTATATACGAGAGTAAATGTGTATATAAATGCACATATGTACACACATGTGGGAATAAAATGAATGTGTGCATACAAGTACATGCATGTATACATGTGGGATTAAATAACTGTGTATGTATACATACATACACTGTGCGTGTATGCATGTGGAATTAAATAAATATATGTAAACACATATATACACATATGTGTATGCATATAGGTGGGATTAAATAAATAAATGTGTATACAAATGTACATGTGTATTTGTGAGAGCAATGTGATAGAGTGGAATCAAGAAGGTCTGAGTTCAAATGTTGCCTCTCCCACCTGCTACCTGTGTGAACACGGGCAAGTCATTTAACTTCTCAAGGGTACAAGCAGTTGTCTGAAATGGTAAACTGCAGAGCAGTAGGAAATCTGTTTTGGAGTGTGGAAGGAATTTCTATAAGTGGAGTTTCCTATGCTGATATGATCATAGGTCTAGACCAGGAAAATCTGACACCTATTTATATCGATCTGTGAGTATGAGTGTGTGTGAGTGTTTGTGTTTGTGTGTGTGTGAGTGTGTGTGTATGTGTATGTGTGTGTTGGGGAGAGGGGGCAGCAAGCTGAGTTGGAGGGACAGAGAGAGGGCAGTGTGTGTAGCATATTGGATAGAGAACCAGCCTTGGATCCAAGAAGTCCTTGGTTCAAATCTCAATTCTAACACATACTTGTTATGTGATCCTGGGTAAGTCAGTCAACTACTTGGTGTTCTCTGGGATTGTAAATTGCAGAGAAGGTCTCAGTCTACATTTCCTCACCCAGCTGTTCTCTATACCAATGAAATTGTAGGGTCTCCAGACTCTATTCAATCTCTCCATTTTTCTCTGTTTCTCTCTATTAATACACACATACACATGATATGTAAATATATGTATATATTAACTAAGATACAGGAATCTTTGTCCTCCTGGAAAGTTCTCTCAGCAGGAGCAAACATGAATTATTCCAATAACCTGAAATGCCAATATCATTAACAAAATCTTTTCCATTCCACAGCCTAAATGGTGAGTCTGTGTGGACACTATTGAACCATGCTTGGTTTATGGGATGGAAGAGTTGCCTGGCTTCCCCAGCAGTAATTTCATCTTCCAAATATTTGCTCTTAAATGGGTTAATTGTTTTCCCCTAACCACACTGAAGCTGGCACCGGGGGACGTACAGTTAACCTTAGCACATATTTTCCCAGGGAAGAGAGTCATCTATCACTGTGTGGAGGCCAGGCGGTGTGAGAAGAGGCATTAATAGCTTGCCAGGTCCATGACCTACAGGGAGAAGGTCAGTTTAGTGGTCAGCCTAGGAGGCTGGTACCCTCCTCTCTTAATAACTCTGCCCAGCACCCATTCATTGCTTCTCTGAGGCCGCAGGGCCATGACTGCCATCAAGGAGGGAACCTATACAAGTGCCTCCTCAGCGATTTGTTTGGGGTGGGTGGAGGAATAAGAAGGACAAGGATAGGAATTAGACCTAGGATTTCATGGATATAGGGAACTCTGCAACTTTCTGTTTTAGAGGGCTGTCTAGACCACTGAGGAGTGAGTGACTTGTTCAATTACATAGTCCGTATGTGTCAGAAGAAGGACTTGAATCCAGTTCCTCATTGCTGGCTCTCTGTCCTCTCATACTATAGGAATGGGATGCAATTCTATTGTGCTGTAAGAATGATGGAGGGGGGGTTTTGGAGAAGCTTGGGAAGACTTGTGTCAGCTGATGCAGAGGGAAATGCTCAGAATCAGGAGAGCAATTTACATAATAACAACAGTGGGGTAAAGATAAGCAACTTTAAAATTCTTAAGATCTTAAGATCTCCCACCAGTTTGGTGGTCAGTTAGGACTCTGGAGGACCCATGATGAAACACGTTACCCATTTCTTGACAGAGAGGTGATTGCCTGAGGGCAGATTGAGGCATATATGTACACATATGCATATACAACACGTGTGCATGCACATGTAGACATGTTATATATAATATAACATTTCTAGATGTTATATATAATATATACATACATACATATAATGTTTCTACTAATATATAATATATACTTGGACATGGACAATACAGGAGTTTGATTTGGTTGATTGTGTTTATTGATTACAAAGGTTTTGTTTTTCTTTCTTTTTTATTGGGGGGAGATCTAAAGGGGGTAAATAAGGTAGATTCTATTTATTGAAAAAAAATTTAATTACTAAAAAAAAAGAAAAGAAAAACCACAACTATTTATATAGTACTATAAAGTTTGAAAATCACTTTACCTCATTTGATCCTCCTCTGGTGGGTTCTCTTATTATCCTCATATAACAGATGAAGAAACTGAAGCTCACAGATGCTCAGGGTGGCACAGCTACTGAGTGTCTGCAGTAGTAGTCAAATTCTGGTCTTCTTGACTGAGTCTGATGCTCTGTGCCCTTGGCCATACTGGGCAGAGAAGTGGACCCTGCAGAGGTAGCTGCTCTGTAATATTGACAACTCCAAGCCCATCCAGGGTGGCGAAAAGAGCTCTGGATTTGAATCTGAAGACCTGGGTTTCATGTCTGGCTTTACTACATGTACCTTGGCTGGGCCAGTCATTTCATCTTTCCAGACTTCCTCTGTAAACTGAGTGGGTTGATCTTTAAGATCAATTCCAGCCCCAAAACTCAGGGCCACAGTTTTCTCATCTGTAAAATGGGGATAGCAATGCTTGCCTTCCTTCTCTCTGGATTTTTGTCTAGGAAGTGCTTGGAAAACCATAAAGTGCTATGGAAGCATGAGCTGTCATTAGAGAGGAAGTTCAGAGAGAAGAGGTCACTTACTTGGGATCTCCTGACATGACTCTAGGTTGAGTAGGCTGAGTAGAGGAGAAGAGAGCCTCAGTTTCCACATCAGTAAGACAAGGGGGTTAGATGAGACAATCTCTAAGATGCTTTCTACCTTTAAGTCCTATAAAAGCCTCTGAATTAGACAAGATTTGTTTGTTTGTTTTATTTTTCTCCTGTTCGAATTGATGCTCACAGAGCCCAGACTATGCCTGATTCTTTGGACTTTTCCCTGTCTCCTTCCCATGTTAGAAATTTCTCAACTTGAACATGACCCATTCAGGTCCCTGATTAAAACCTATTTTCTACAGGAATCCTTTCCTGGTCCCACCAGCTGGTAGTGCCTTCCCCTCTGAGATAACCATCTACTTAACTCTGGATTCTATCTTGTATATACTGAATAATTAACATGTGTTCTCCTTCATTAGAATGTGAACCTTCTGAGGGCGGGGACTGCTGCTACCTTTCTCCACATACCCAGTACTTAGAACAGCCCCTGGCATATCTGAAGTACTTAATAGATGCTTTTAAAATTGATTGTCTTCTATAGACTAAAGGTTGATACCTGTGGGATTACCAGTCCTGTTATTCTTCTGGGACAGCATGGAGCACTACACTTGGAATTGGGTGACCTGGTTCAAGGCCACTTACTTCGTGAATGTGACCAAGTCACTTTGCCCCCTTCAACCTCACTTTCCTAATCTGTCAAATGGGGACAGTAATCCATGACAAGAAGTGTAGTATGGTGGGAAAATGGCCAGACTTGGTGTCAACAGAGCCCATAGTCATAGAGGCACTTAACCTTTCTGGGCCTCAGCTTGCTCAACTGTAACATGATGAGAGTGCAAAAGGTGCTGGACTTGGAGTTAAGAAGACCCGGTTTGAATTCTCCCTCTGATACTTACTAGTTGTCTGACCCTCTGAACTTCAGTTTTCTTATTTGTAAAATGAGGATAATGATAACACTAATAATAAAACCAGTTGCACAGGCTTTTGTTGTAAATTTCAAATAAGATGTGGATAATAAAGTTCTATATGAATGTTAACTTATCATCATCATCATTACTCACCTCACAGGGTTGTGATGAGACTAAAATGTAATAATACAGGTAAAACATTTTATAAATTTCTTTTTAATATAAATATATTTTATTCCCTTCCAATTACGTTAAAATAATTTTTTAACATTAAAAAAAGTTTTGAGTTCCAAATTCTATCCCTTCCCCCCTTTCTCTGAGAGGGTAAACAATCAAATATAGGTTATAAATGTGCAATCATGTAAAACATTTCCATATTAGCCATTTTGTACAAGAAGACTCAAATAAAAGAAAAAAATTAAAGAGAGTGAAAAACAGCATGCTTCCATCTGTATTCAAACATTATCAGTAAATTTCAAAGCACTCTGGAAATATTAGCCGTTGTTACTAATTGCACGTCATCTATCATTAGCTACCTCAAAAGTCTTTGGTCAGGAAAATGCTTTGTACTCTGTAAAGATAGGAAGGTAGGAACTATAGAAATATAAAGGACTATTGTGATTTCCGAAATGCTTCATTTCTTCCTGCTAGGACAGAGGAGAGTAGTGGGATCAGTTAATAAACCTTTGTTAAGCACCTACTTGGTACCAGGGGCTGTGCTAAGTGTTGGGGATGACAAAGACAGAAATGGAACATGCCCTGCCTTCAGGGAGACCAGAAGCTGTGAGATGGAACCCAGATGTCCCCCTTTGCCCATGATTCTTCCTAAGATCTCCGGTAAGACATTTGCCTTTCAGCTGCTTCAGATTTTCTAGCTCTAACATGGGGACACCGCTACGCCTTCTATAAACTCAGTAAGTCTGTTGGATGTCTCTAATGAGGTCATTACTGTAATTACGAGGAGGGGTACAGAATCTGATGTGATCTCAGAATAGACACTATCAGGCCTGGGGAGGGACTGTGTTATATAGGTTGTCCTTGTATCCTTAGCACTGAACACACACTTAACAGATACTCATTGAATTGAATTGACTTCAGTGGAAAGGTTAGATAGAGCTGGAAGGGACCCTGGAGACCATCTAAACCAACCTTGTACTTTCCAGAAGGTTGGCACTGTGCAAAGGCAAAAGTTGCTGGCACCCAGTGGGAAGATGATGAGAGATGTCCCATAATGAGACAAGATGAATTCAGTTTTTGAACTTGGATTCCTTAGGAGAGATGCTGGATTGTTGGCACCAGATAGATGCATAAAAAATGGAGGTCTCCCAGCCAAAAACAATGTTTCCCCTTCAAAAGAGCTGGTAATTAACTGCTATTCGCTGGTAATTACCTGGCAGCATCCTTTGGGCATGTACAAGTGAGTTCTCTCCTGACTAAGCCTGGGCAGCTCCCCCAGTCCTCCATCAGCCCTGCTAAAGCTGGAGACTTACCTTTAATTTTCAAGGGAATTGAATCTCAAGTACAGAGATCAGGGATTTTTCAGCTAACTTGGTCCACTGGAAGTAGGGGAGGGAAAAGTGTGTGTGTAAGTTGAGTGTGTGTGTGTGTGTGTGTGTGTGTATGTGTGTGTGATCAAGTGTCTCTTGCCTCCTACACAAAAAGCAAGCCCTTTGGCCCTTGGGGACTTTTGGCTAAACACCAGAGAGTGAGGGTAGGGTATGGGGCATGACAGCAGAAATCTCCATTTCCCTTTTATCTTTCTGTGTCCCAGACTCTCCCTTTATTCATGATTCTCCCAGTATTTTTGGCTCCCTCCCCCCCACTTATGGTTCTTGCTTCCTATCTCTCTTATTGTCTTCCTCTGTTTCTGTCTCTCTCTCTTTTTGTCTTTGTCTTTCATTAATTCATTCAACAAACACTTAAGTGCCTACTATGTTTGATGTACTGAGCGTTGAAAGAGGTACCGAGAATATTAAGCTCCCCACCCTCACAGAACTTACAGTCTAGTAGAGAAAAAAAAGACAAAAGTGTATAACAGTAACACAAAAGAGAATATGATAACTATCTTAAAGGTACAGAAAACCATGAAAGGTCTTTTCCTTTCTCTATTTCTCTCTTGGGTCTTTGTCTTTATTTCTCATTTACCGTCTGTTCCTTTCAGTTTTCTACTTACTCCAAGTCTGTCTCTATCTTTCTCACTGTCTTTCACTAACTCAATTTGAAGTCTCTTTGTTTTTTTCTTTCCTTATATTTTTGTCAGTTTCTTTTTTCACTGCCTATTTCTGTTGCTTTTTCCATTTCTCCCTCTTCACCTTTACCTCTTGCATTATCTAGCTTACCTTTCAGACATAGTTAAGGTGCCACTGCCTATTGCAGGCTTTTCCTGATCCCTGCCCCCATCATTAATTCTTTCTGTCTTTTTTGTCTGTTTCTCTGCTTTTCTTTCCCTCAGAAGGCTTTGCATTTGCTTATCTCTATATACAACATTTTCATCTAGTAGGAGATAAGCTTTTTGAGGACAGAGAATGTTTCATTTTTGTCTCTGTATGCTTAGTACCTAGAACAGTGTCTGGCACATAGTTGGTGCTTAACAAGTATTTATTGAATTTTATTCTCACTGTCTCCCTCCCTCCCTCCCTCCCTCCCTCCCTTCCTTCCTTCCTTCCTTCCTTCCTTCCTTCCTTCCTTCCTTCCTTCCTTCCTTCCTTCCTTCCTTCCTTCCTTCCTTCCTTCCTCTCCTCCTCCTCATCTTCCTCCTCCTCCTTCTTTCTCTTCTTCTTCTCTCTTCTATAATTGGCACATTTACCCCATTTTTCTTGCCTCTTATTTCCCACTCATTTCTGTACCTCTCACTATTACTGTATCTACCTCTCATTCACTATGTTTCTGCTCTGATTTTTTTTTTCATTTTTCTCTTGCTGTCTGTCTGTCTTTGTCCCTTGATGCTTTTCCCTTTACTGCCTCTGTTTCTCTTCCTTTATTTCTCCCTTTTTTTCTCTCTCTCTGGCTTTGTCTTTCTCTCTGGTGTTATACTGTCTCTTACTTTCTTTAGATAATAGATCTAAAGGATTTTTAGCATTTTAGGTTTTAAAATTGATAGAAATCTTAGAGATCATAAAATAACGTCTCATTTTAGAGGTGAAGAAAAAAGAGGCCCAGAAGGAAGAAGTAAAACTATGGGGAAAAAAATAGCATTGGAATTGGAGTCAGAGGACCTGGATTAAACTCTTACTTTTGTCAGATCACTTATGTGACTTTGGCAAATCAGTCAGTCAACTAACCTCTCTGGGTCTATGGTTTGTCATCTGCAAAATGAGAAAGGTGGACAAGTATTTAACCACTAGATGAGTTAAAAATCTTTTACATGTTTAAATCAGTGAAGGCACTTGCTCAAAACTCCAGGGCTAGTAAGGGGGGAGGGGTGGAGTTCTTATTTGAACTAAGTTCTCTGACCCCCAATCCAGCGCTTTCATGCTTTCTCTTCCAGCAACTCAGCCCCATCTCCTGCTGACCCCTTGCTCAGGTGCTAAGAGAGAAATCTCGATCACAGAAGCTTGGATGCTTGACCAGCTGAGACTTACTCTCCAAAAAGGCTGACTCGGAGACATTTGTTCTTACTTCCCCTCCCCCTCTCAAAATAGCAGGATTTGTTGGGGCACAAATGTAATTAATCCAAACTCAGTAAACACCTTATGTCACAAATTGTAATAACCTTTTTGCTATTAGACGCTGCAGATGGTTTCTGTGTACATAATATTGACGGCGCTGTTTCCAACAGTGTATGGCCAAGAGGAAACAGAAACTCAGATTCAGGGGGTGAGATTATCTCTCTGTGAGCTGTGTTCTCCTTTTTCAAATTCCCCTTTAGACCTGTCTGTAGGCTTTGAGCAAGCTATAACACTAATACTAATGATGATGATGATTAAAAACTGACATTTAATAGCAATTTACAGATTTACAAAGCACTTTCCTTTTAAGAACCCTGTAAGAACATTATCTCTGTTTTGCATATGAGGAAACTAAGGCTGTAAGAAAAAGACTAACTTGCCCAAAGTCCCCTCTAGTGAGTCAAGACCTGAACTCAAACTCAGGTTTTCTGACAGATATAGGATGGGGGGAGGCGGGAGAGAAAAATTTGTATGAATATGATCTAGGGGTCTTAAGTAGACTTCAGTTTCAATATAAGTTGACAATGACATGGCAGCATTTTTTTTTTTAAAGCAGAGGTGTTTTTCGGCTGCATTAATGAAAACCCACTATCTAGAATTCAAAAGCCTTCTTATCATTATGTATCAGTGACCCCAGGTTCTCAGGACATGCTGCCAGAGTACAAACTCTGCCACGTCCTCCTGATTGGAGAGACTTTAGAGTAGTTTATCATACAGAATAAAGAACACTAGCTCTTGATTCCTCGATTGTTGTGCAAGTTGTTCAATTGTGACCCCATGGATCGTAGCACACCAGGCTCTTCTGTCCTCTACAATCTCTCATAATCTGACCAAGTTCATGTTTGTTGTTTCCATGACACTATCCATTCATCTCATCCTCTGCTGTCCCCTTCTTTTGCCTTCAGTCTTTCCTAACATTGGTCTTTTTCCAATGAGTCCCATCTTCTCATTATATGACCAAAATATTTAAGCTTCGGCTTTAGTATTTGACTTTCTAGTGAATAGCCTGAATTAATTTAAGTATTGTCTGATTTGACCTCTTTGCTGTTCAAGGGACCCTCAGTCTTCTCCAGAACTACAATTTGAAAGTGTGAACTGCATCACTCAGCTTTCCTTGCAATCCAACTCTCACAGCCATACATTGCTACTGAAAAAAAAAACCATGGCTTTGACTACATGGATCTTTGTTGGCAAGGTGATGTCTCTGTTTTGCAGTATGCTGTCCAGATTTGCCATAATTTTCCTTCCAAGGAGCAAGCAAGAGTCTTTTAATTTCATGGCTGCAGTTGCTGTCTGCAGTGATCTTTGAGCCCAGGAATATAAAATCTGACACTGATTTCATTTCTTCTCTCTCTACTTGCCAGGAAGTGATGGGACCAGTTGCTAAGGTCTTTGTTTTTTTTTTTTTTTAATGTTAAGCTTTAAGCCAGCTTTTACGCTCTCCTCTTTCCCCCTCATCAAGAGGCTTCTTAATTCTGCTTCATTTTTTGCCATCAGAGTGGTTTTGTCTATATATCTGAGATTGTTGATATTTCTCACAGTAATCTCATCTCTGATGCTTACTCTCTGTGTGGCCTTGGGCAAGTCACTTAACCTCCATGTATAATTTGTAAAATGAACAGTTTCAACTAGATAGTTTTAGAGGTCCCTTCTAGTTCTATGGGCTATGGGAATGGACCCACTGATGGATTGTATGTATATTGTCTAAGCTACTTTTGAAGAGGTTCATTATTAGGTTGATCTCTAGGTGGTAAATATTTTAACTCCCTAAGACCATCTACTAAGTTATTGAGAAATTGTGGTCTGTTTGGAAAAGGAAGATCCAACACCAAAGAAGTCATGGATTCCTGAAGAAAAAAAAAAGTTCTGAGAAGATAAGAGGTGATAGCAAAACCATAACTAGCATAGGGTTAACAGGGCTTTGTCCCAGAGTGTTGATATAGACAGGGAGCACTTTCACCTTGGCACATTCAATCACAAGCCTGACCTGTAGGTCCTCGGCCATAATCACCACTGCAGGATCAAGTTTTTTCCCCTTCAAAGGATTCTGTATTTATGGTGTTCTTCCCCTTGTTCCTCAGCCAGGCTGGGGTTAAGAACTGAAGCGATTCGAACAATTGCATCAGCTGTCCAACTGGCCCTCAGAGCTTCCTCCTTTCCACCTCTTCCTTTCTCCCCTTTCTGCTGTTAGCCTTGTTTATCTCGAACTCTCTCCTCCTTAAAAAAAATCCTGTTTCTCTGTTGATGTTTTCTGATGCTTCACCATGGTGTAGAGGTTACCACAGGATCTCAAACTTGGAAGGGACCTCAGGGGCCACGTAGTACCCTGAATGTGAACGTAGATGGTATTTGGAGTCAGAGAACCTCTGATCAAATTCTGCCTTGCCACCTATGACTTGTGTGACCTTGGACCAGACATGTCTTCTTTCTGAGCCTCAGTTTTCCCATCTGTAAAATGAAGGAATTGAACCAGATGATCTGTTATGGTCCCTTTTAGCTCCTGATCTATATTCTAAACATCCTATGATCCTGGTATAACATACCTGGCAGGTGGGCAGCCCAGCCTTTACTTGAACACCTTTGGTGAAAAGTAACCCACTGTCTCCCAAGGCAGCCCATGGTACTTTGGACTAAATCTAATTGTTAGGAACTTTCCCCTTACTTTGGGTTTGAATCTTACTCTGGGCTACTTTTACCCATTTCTCCTGTTCTTGCCAGTCAGTCCATGTGCATTTATGAAGCACACTCTATGTACTAGTTTTGCCTTCTGGGGTCAAGAGGGACAAATGTAATCTCTCTTCCATATGACAACCTTTTAAATATTTGAAAACTGCTTTTATTCTGATTCAGTCACTTAGTATTGGTCTGACTCTGGACAAGTCCCTTCATCTTTCTAAGCCTCAGTTTCCACATCTATAAAATAAAGCTATTATAGATAGCAATGTATATAATGTTACATTAATAATATATATATATATATATATATATATGATATAGTAATATAAGGCTTTGCATTTAGAGTTAATGATTTTGGATTCAAATCCAAGTTCAAATTCAAACCTCAATGGCCACATGAACTTGAACATTCACTCCCCTGGCTCCTCAAGCTGCTTTTCCTACTTTCCTGCTTTCCTCAAAAAAAAAAAAAAGGATTCCTACCTATGGCTGTCAGTGATAGTCTTTCTGTGGTCTGTCCTGGTCAGACCACATCTGGAGTACTGGCTTTGTTCTGGCCACCATATTTTGGGAAGGACACCATTGTAAAGCTGTAGCTCATTCATAAGAGGATGATCAAGACTGTAAGAGGCATTGTGCCAAGTAAGGAATTAGGGATATTTAGACGAGATAAGAGACAGGGTTAGGGAGAGGAACAGGACAGCTGTCTTTAAGTATTTGAAGGGTCATCATGTTGAAGAAGGGGTCAACTTGCTCTGCTTGATCAAGAGGGTGGAACCAGGAGCAATGAGCAGAAGTTTCCAAGAGGCAGTTTGGGCTAAATATAAGGAAATGCTTTCCAATAATCTGAGCTGTGCCCAAATGTGTTGGTGATAGTGAGTTCCTTCTCACTGGAGATCTTGCAACAGAGTGTGGATGGGCATATTTCGGGGACCTTGGGGGGTTCAGGAAGAGATCTGGTGCAGGCCAATTTAGATCCTCCATGTGAAGTTACTTCCAACTCTAAGAGTCTGTTTTCTTGTAAATCCAAGTACAACTTGGTGTTCTTTCCATGACACCAATCTGCCTCTCTATCAGCCAGTTAACAAGCATTTATTAAAGGCCTGCTATGGGCCAGGCAGTGGAAGCTAGGTGGCACAGTGGATAGAGAACTATTTCTAGAGTGAGATAGACTCATCTTTCTGAGTTCAAATCTGGCCTCAGACATTTCCTAGCTGTGACTTGGACAATCCTTTTTGCCTCAGTTTTCTCATCTGTAAAATGAGCTGGAGAAGGAAATGGCAAACCGCTCTAGTACCTATGCCAAGAAAACCCCAAAGAAGAGTCGGACATGATTGAAATGACTGAACTACAACAAATGTGCCAGGCACCATGGCAGATGCTGGGGGATACATAGACCAAAGTGAAGCCTGAAATAGTCTCTGCTCTCAAGGAGCTTACATTGACCACATCAGGAGAGACAACATGGTTATATACAACATGGCATATATCCAAAAGATATAAAATAAAACCAAGGTAATTTTGAGGGGGAAATGCACTAGCAGCTGAGGGGATTGGGAAGGGTTTTGTGTAGAAGAAGGGAATGCGAGCAGGGATTGTAATAGGCAAAGGCGAGGGATGAGCCCTCACCAGGCATGGGGACAACCCAGGAAGGGCAAAGAAGTTGGTTTGGAAGAACAAGAAGGCTGCTTGGTCTGGAGCATGGAGCAGAGGAAGGGAATACTGTGCAACAGGGTTGGAAAGGTAGGTTGGGGCCATCTTGGAAAGAGCTTTCAATGGCAAACAGAGGAGTTTATGTGTGATCCTGGAGAAAGCCCTTAGAGTTTATCAGGAGGGGAATGAGGTGGTCAGACTTTTTTTTAAATTAAATTTTATGTTTAATTTTAGTTTACATCATTCATTTCCACAAGTTTTTGAGTTACAAATTTTCTCCCCATCTTTCCCCTACCCACCACCCCAAAACAGAGATCCCACTGAATATCCCCTCCCCCAATCTGTTGTCTCCTATGTTCTCCCCCATGTCCCCTCTGACTTTGCAGTAGGGCAAGATGGATCTCTATACCCCAGTGCCTGTATATCTTATTTCCCAGTTGCATGTAAAAAAAATAATATATATTTTTTAAACATTTGATTTTAAAACTTTGAATTCCAGATTCTTTTCCTTCCTCCCTCCTCACCTACCCTTACTGGGAATATAAGCAATTCAATATAGGTGATACATGTACATTTCCATAGTGGATATATTGTGAAAGATTGACTATATTTCCCTCCCTCCTATCCCACCCCCTACTTGTTCTATTCTCTACTTTGATCCTATCCCTTTTCAAAAGTGTGTGTTTCCAACTTTCCTCCCCCCCAACCTGCCTTTACCTCCATCACCCCCCCTTCCCCCCACTCTCCTATAGGGTGAGATACCCTACTTAGTGTATATGTCATTTCCTCCCTAAGCCAAATTCAATGAGAGTAAGGTTGACCCATTCCCTTTTGCCTTCCTGTTTTTCCCCTCCATTGTAACAGTTTTCCCTTGCCTCTTCTATATGGGATAATTTACCCCATTCTTCTCTCCCCATCTTCTCTCATTATATTCTTTTCTCACCTCTCAATTTCACCTTTTAAGTATCATCCCTTCCTATTCAACTGGTCCTGTGTCCTCTGTCTATGTATACCTGTACACATACATATACATTCTCACATATGCATTCATATGCCCATATACCCTCCTATATAGACATATGTATGTATACACACACACACACACACACACACACACACATATATATATATACACATTTCTATTCCCTTCAACTATTCTCATACTGAGAAAAGTTTCATAAGTTACAATTATTGTTTTTTCCATGTAGGAATGTAAACAGTTCGACTTTGATAAGTTCCTTATGATTTCTTTTCCCTTTTTACCTTCTCATGCTTCTCTTGCTTCTTGTATCTGAATGTCAAATTTTCTATTCAACTCTGGTTTTTTCATCAAGAATGCTTGAAAGTCCTCTATTTCATTGGCTAACCATATTTTCCCCGGAAACATTATACTCAATTTTTCTGGGTAGGTGATTCTTGTTTTTAATCCCAGCTCCTTTGACCTCTGGAATATCATATTCCAAGCCCTTTGATCCCTCAATGTAGAAGCTGCCAAATCCTGTGTTATCCTGATTGTGTTTCCACAATATCCAAATTGTTTCTTCTTGGCTGCTTGTAATATTTTCTCCTTGATCTGGGAACTCTGGAGCCTGGCTCTAATATTCCTAGGAGTTTTCTTTTTTGGGATCTTTTTCAGGAGGTGAGTGGTGGATTCTTTCAACCTCTGTTTTACCCTCTGGTTCTAAAACATCGGGGCACTTTTCCTTGAGAATTTCTTGGAGAATGATTTCTAGGTTCTTTTTTTGATCACGGCTTTCATGTAGTCCAATAATTTTTAAATTATCTCTCCTGGATCTATTTTCCAGATCAGTGGTTTTTCCAATGAGATGTTTCACATTGCCTTCTATTTTTTCATTTGTTTGCATCTGTTTAATAGTATCTTGATTTCTCATAAAGCCATTAGCTTCCATTTGCTCCAATCTAATTCTGAAGGAATTATTCTCTTCAGTTAGCTTTTGAAATTCTTTTTCCATCTGGCTGTTATGGGAATGGGAATTTATGAATTTCCTTGCCCCTAGGCCCCTTGATAGGCTTAAGTGACTCTGAGATTTGAAAATATACTCTGATTTGAAAGTATATTCTTTCTTGATTTGAAAATATACTCTGCCCCCTAATAGGCTGAATGTGGTCACCCAGAGCCTGTTGTGGGAGGCTTGTTTTTCAGGAACGCCCACACCTAGATACTTTGTGATTAGTCAGTGGGTCAAGAGAATTGTGACATTCTCTAAGCCAGGGAAAGGCTATATTTAGCCTGATGTGAGATTTTGTTTTGGGGCTCACTTTGAGAAGAGTTATGTGATTTGACCAGACAAGACTCTAGGCAGCTGTTGAGCCCCCAGGCTTTGAAAACCCAGATGTTGGTGCTTCCCTCTCTGGTAACTGACTATGTATGGATGTAATGGTGAGACAGCTAGAAGTCTGTCTGCTGATCTGTTTCTCTGTATTTGTTGCCTGCTTGTAACTTGTTTGTATTCTCTGAAGTTTGGGGTACTGACCTTTTTCTCCTGAACTAGGTAAATGACGTATGTTTGATTAAAGCAAGATTGTTAACCTATTTTGAGTTGCTTTCCTTTAGAAAAGCAGAGCTAAGAACCTGTGTTGGCAGCCACCCTGGGTATGCTAGGGTGCTTGCTGCTATACTGGCAAATTCGGCTTTTTAAGGCACTCTTCTTCTCATTGGCTTTTTGAGACTCTTTTGCCATTTGAGTTATTCTATTTTTTAGATATTTTAAGGTATTGTTTTCTTCAGTCAGGTTGTTCAGTCAGGTGCCAGAGCTATTAGGTGGCTGCCCTCTCTGAAGTCTCCACAGGCTCTGGCACCTGGTCACCCACCACAGGACCTCCACCCTAGACAGCAATCCAGATCCAAGCAGGTTGCTTGGTCTGCCTACAATCTGCAGGCAGGAGCTCTGAAGCAGCTACTCTGAGGCTGCAGAGCTTCAGCCACTTTTCCCTCCAGGGGGTCAGAGGTTGGACCGCACTCTTGGAACCCATGTTCCCAAAGTTCACTGACCTCTCACTTTTTATTTGGCAATTATGGGTTGATAATTCTGGAAACCACCACAGCTGCTGGTGACACACTCTCCCGATGTCCCTCTAGCCATGGCTGGTTGGGCCATCCTGGGGCTAAAACCACGGGCTCATGAGAGGCTGGGCTCTGCTCTCAGTGCACAGCAATGGACCCTTCCTGTCTGCCTGAAGGGCTGCCTTCAGTGGGAGGTTTGTTTCTCTCTGTCACTTTGTGGGTTCTGTAGCCCTAAAGTTTGTTTAGAGTCATTTTTCATAGGTATTTGAGGTGGTTATGGGGGAGTGCACCATCTTGGCTCCTCCCTGAGGTAGTCAGATTTTAGGAAAATCGCTTTGGCAGCTGTGTGGAGGCTGGATTGGAGAGGGAGATCAATTAGGTGGCCATCCCTCAGAATGAGACAGCACATGTGAATGAGTTCAAGACAAAGGAATCTAACCACCTGGATTACATTTCCCCTGAAATCCACGTGACTCTGAGAACCTAGGACAGAGGGTAAAGGGTTTTGAGAACAAGTTTTGGGCTCATGCTAACTTGGATGTTCTTGCCTGGACTGCCCTGGTTAGGGCTAGGGAGGAAGTAGAGTCTGCACCCCTGGCTTCTCTTTGTGGAGCATTTTTCCCTTTTGTGGCACCTTCTTTCCTATTTGGTGTTGGCATAGTCTGTCTCCCTGTCCCCCTTCTGCCCCTCCCCCCCATCCTATACTATGGCTTCTAGTTCTTCCCTCAGGGCCATGAACAACCATCCATGACAAAATGGAAGAAAGAGCCTTGGACTTGGAGTTAAGGGCTCTGAGTTCAAATTCTGGCTCCTTATGCCCTGTGTGACTTTGGGCAAATCACTTAACCTATTTGGCCTCAGTTTCCTCATCTATCAAAGGAGGGGATTGAACTAGATGCTATGTTTCCACTAAAGGTTTTTTGTCTCCACTTTCTTCACCTGCTCTAGGCCACAGCCATCTTGGAGTGTTCCCTAAACCACAAGCATACTTTGTCTCATGTATCTTGTCTGTCTTTTGTCTTTTATGCCTTTCCCTTTGGCTCTTCCTAGCTAATTTTTATTCATCCTTCAAGGTTCTGCTCAAATGCCTCCTCCTCCATGAAGCTTTCCTGGACCTCAGGCAGAAGGGACAGACTGTCTTCTTGACTGCCTGTTGCCCTTTTATTCTCTATGTTGTATGGCAGTTACTTGTATGTGAGTTTTACCTCCCCTCCTAGGTCCAGAACTCCACAAAGGGAGGGATATTGTCATCGTAATAACTTACATGTCTCTAGGTTGACAAAAAATTTCCTCATAACAACTCCATGAAGTAGGCAGTGGCCACATATTATCCCCATTGTACAGATTGGGAAACTGAGGCCCAGAGAGAGGTTACGTAACTTCCCCGAGGTCACACAGCTACCAAGTAGCAGAGGTGGGATTCCAATCCAGGTTTTCTCACTACAAGACCAGTGCCCTTTCCACTTTGCCATGGCCCTTCTTAGGCCATGGGGCCCTTCACAAGTTATGTATTATACATAATCTGTGGAAGGAAGGAAGGAATTCCTATCTGACCTGCCTAGTACATGGAAAAAGCCAAACTTGGGAGTCGAGACCTGGTTCAAAGTCTTGCTTGATTGGGTGACCACCTCTCTGGGCTTTATTATGCTCATCTGTGAAAGGAGTGGTTGGATTTGAAGATTCTTTAGGCCCTTTCCATTCAAAAGGTTCTACGTTCTGAGGTCCCTTGGAGCTGGAAGGAGAAGGGAATAAGTATTTCTATAGCATCTGTTATGTGCCGGGCACTGTGCTAAGAACTTTTTTTCACAAAATATGATCTCATTTAATCCTCACAAGAACTCTGGGAGGTAGGTGTTATTATTGTCCCTACTTCACAATTGAGGAAACTGAGGCAAACAGAGGTAAAGTGACTTTCCTAGAAACCAGTAGGTATCTAAGGCTAGATTTGCTCCCAGGTCTTCTTGACTCCAGGTCCAGTGCTCTATATAACTGTGTGACCAAGTGATTTTAGAAAAGGAACCTCAAAGGATATCTAGTTCAACCCCTTCTTTGGTGAGGGAACCAAGGCCTACTTGCCTAAGCTCACAAGGTAAGTGTCAGAGGTGAGGTTTGAACCCAGACCCCCTCACTTTAGGGCCAAGGTGCTCCATCTCATGGTACTTCAGCCAAAGGAATAGACTTCTGATGGAATTTTGGGTATGATCCAGCAGGTGGGGAGATAATTTTAGAGTAAGGGACTACAGAATTGCACAGACCTACTTAGAGACAGGGCATATAGGGCTATATAAGGACACTCTGGGTCCTTGCCAACTGTTTGAATTACTAGGTCCCCCAAATCTGTCTATCTGTCTGTCTGTAGCCTAGGGCCAGGGGAAATCTCTTGGTGTCTGTTGCTGTGGGAATTCCATGAACCCTTTCCCTTCCCCCGTCCTGGCAGGCCCTAGCTGTGTGGGTTTATTTTTGATTAAATAATGTATGCTAATATATGCACCAGCGGAAGGCCACCTGGGGGTCCTGGGTGGCTGCCAGAGGAGCCCGGCATGGGGTTGAGTGTGGCTAACTAGGCCTGGCTATGGCCACGTGCTGAGAAGAGACTCAGTCTCCTTCCTCTAGCCCACCCCAGCCCCAGGCCAGGGTTGAAAGGAGTCTCTGATTTCAGGGCTTGGGAAGAGGTGGGAGCTGAGAGTGAACAAATGTTCTAGAAGTTATGTTGTCTCCCACAGGGAAGCCTCTTGTAAGCCAGTCAGCTTCCAGGAAGCCCCTGGTAGGGATTTCTTTATTTAAATCTCACACCCAACATCCCAGGCTCTCATTCTGCCCAGACTTTTGGTTAGAGGCAGAGCTAACAAACAGAAAGAGCCCTGAGTCCAAGGATCTGTTTTCAAGTTCTGATCTCCACATTTGCTAGCTTGTCCTTGTGCAAGTCACTTCCCTCCTGCCTAGGCTTCCTCATCTTCAAGATGGTGCTAATAAAGTAACACTTCAGGAAATACCGGCAAATGCTGAGAGGGATGCAAAACTAAAACGAGGCACAATGCTGACATATCTCAGGGAGCTCACCCCTAGTGGGAGGTTATACAAATACGGGTAACTACAATAGAAGGCGATAAATGGAATTGTACAATGTAGGAGCCACTCTTGAAAGGACCTCAGGGCATAGCAGGCTAGAGCTAGGAGGAGCCTTAGACCAGAGAATCAATCAGCCAGTTGACAAGCATTTATTAACAAACCTTACTAGGGCCAGGCCCTGGGCCAGGCATCGGGAATTCAAAGACAAAAGTGGAACAATCTCTGCCCTTGAGCAATTTACGTTCAATTGAAGGAGACAACATATTATGTATGTGTGTATACATACATAAACACACATTCTCTCTCTCTCTCTCTCTCTCTCTCTCTCTCTCTCTCTCTCTCTCTTTCGACAAAACGTCAGAGTTAGAAGGAACCTTATAACACAGAGTCTCAGAGCTGAGAGGCACCTTATCAGAATGGGAAGAGATCTTTGATCATAGAATGAGTCTTAGAACATAGAATGGGACTTTAGAACACAGAATGTCAGAGCCAGAAGGGACCTTCAAATACAGACTATCAAAAGTGGGAGAAGGGGTTCCCTTAAAGAACATCTAGTTCATTCCCTCATTTTATAGAGAAGAAAAAAAGGCCCAGGTAAAGAAAGTGACTTGCCTAGGACCACATAGCTGAATCCATGGCAGAGCTGAGACTTGAATCCAGGTCTCTGGACTTCTCTCCCAGTGCTCTTTTCACTGGACCTCAGGTTTGCCAATTGGTTTTTATCTGTTCATTTCAGAAATACTTACAGAGCACTTACTTTGAAGGTGGTCCTGTGCAGGATTCTTTCATTCCTTACCCCTCAGAACTGTGATGAAAGAAGTGCTTGTGAATTGTAAAGGACTAAGGAAATGTGAGCCGTAATGATTATTGATGACTTTAATGATAATTTTATGTGCATAGAGACTGAGAGGGGAGGGTGGCAGGGAAGGCTCATATGACTCCCTTGAGGAGCTTGGTTCTTGGTTCATGAATCAGCCTTTGTGCCTTGGAAAGAGCCTTGGACTGAGAGTCAGGAGACTTGAGTTTCCATTCTGCCTGCGCCATCAGCTTCCGGAGTCCTTGGGCAAGTGACTTAACTGCTTTGTGCCTCAGTGTTTTCTTCTGTCAAATGTTATGGTTGGACTATTTCTGAGGGCCCCTTTGAGTTCAAACATTTGATAAGTCTCTGCTTCCATGACCTGATACGCCTCAGCCGGGGGTGGGCAACCTGCAGCCTCGAGTCCACAGGTTTCCCATCCCTGCAATTTCTGGTGGTTTTGAGAATGGGGTACCCGATGCCATGTGACACCAAATTAGGGAGAGTGAGTAGCAGAAAGCCCCATGGAGGGATGGACATGAGTGCTGAAGTAGGTGAGCCCCATAGAAAACTGCTATTATTTAAGGAGACTTCTCTCCTAGTCTGCTGTTGCTATCTGAAATTCAGTGCAAATCTGAGGGTTTTATTTCTTTGGGCCGCCTGTTAAAATCTGTCATGCCTTCAAATGGGTGACACGTTCAGTCTCACCTTAGGGAGAGGGGGGTAATAACTTGGCTCGCCATCCAGTGGGGTGGGAGGGACTGTGGCAGATCTGGGCAGCAGGGCTCTGGAAACCTGAAGTGAGGGGGCTCAGGGAGGAGGAAGCTCCAGGAGGTGAGAGCTCTGGGAGGGCAGAGAAAGGCACAGCAAAGGAGGTAGAAGGGCCCATGGGTCCCATTTTAGCTCATCCTGGTCTAGTGGAAAGTGTTGGATTGGAATGCAAGAGAACTGATTTTGAATCTCTGACCCATAGTTAGTTGGTTGGTTGTTGCCCATTTTCAAAGAGGACCAGAATGTTGGGGTCACTATGTTGGGGTCAAGGTATATGGTGTTAGACTGGCTGATGACCAATACAAGCTCTGAAGGTTCTACTACAGGTTGGGTAGGAATAGTCCACATGAACCTTTGAAGTGGAGATGTCTCCAAATTTGCTAGTCTCGTGTTTCTTCTGAGCTACTTCAATTCTGCTTTGCTCATAGAACACAGTGCCTTCTTTGATGTGGACACATCATGCTGGGTGGTCCTTTGCCAGTGTCTCCCATGTCACACAATTAATGCCAAAGTGCTTCAGAGAGACTTTGGGAGTGTCCTTGTTTTGCTTTTTCTGACTTCCATGTGAGCACCTGCTTTGTGTGAGTTCTCTGTGAAATAATCTTTTAGGCAAACACACGGTTGGCATTTGAACAACATGACCAGCCCATTGGAGTTGTGCTCTCTAAAGCAGAGTTTGAATTCTTGGCACTTTCATTTGAATAAGGACCTTAGTGTCTGGTACCTTATCTTGCCAGATGATCTTCAGAATCTTCCTAAACAATTCAAATGGAAGCGATTCAGTTTCCTGGCATGGTGCTGGTAGACTGTCCAGATTACACAGGTGTACAACAATGAGGTCTGCACAATGGCTCTGTAGACCTTCAGTTGGCATAGGCAGAATGGAAACCCAAGTCTCCTAACTCAGTCCAGGGTCTTTCCAAGGCACAAAGACTGATTCTTGAATGAAGAACCAAGCTCCTCAAGGGAGTAGTATGGACCTTCCCTGCCACCCTCTCTACCCAGGATCTAAATTTATTAGTAGGTGCTTAAGTCCCTCCCTCCCTCCC
>NW_027187360.1:2176079-2194472 GCF_028583685.1 Petaurus breviceps papuanus | reverse complement strand
ATCCTTCCTTCCTTCCTTCCTTCCTTCCTTCCTTCCTTCCTTCCTTCCTTCTTTCCTTCCATTTTACCAGTAGGAAGTGGTGAAAAGTGACATGGGGGGATAATTTGATTGGGAGGTTAACATGTTACTTGGGAGGTAAAACAAATTAAGAAATGTCACCAGATAAGACTTGGAATACAGGAGTCGTATGTTTTCTTGAGGGCAGGACAGATTAATGTGGAGAGATTATGTTTTATTATTATATTTATTATATATAAGGGTTGAGAGGGGGGTTTCTGGTCAGCTGGCATTTCCTGAGCCTAAGGTGAAGATACAGAAGTGAATAGAATAAAAGTGAAAACTTCTCAGGTAACATTCCAGAAATCTGAACAGAATTGTTATAAAGTACCAAAGACTTAGTAACCTGGGCTGGGACCCTTACCTTACTTCCCTGGTCATTTAAGTTGAAGTTTTTGCTCAGACCCTGCAAATTTAACCACAGGACCAAATGTTCCAGACTTGTTTCCACTGACCACCATCTGACCTGTACAAATATAAAATTGGAACTCCTGTTGCAGAACTCTGGGCAGGTCACCATGTCCTAAAATCCCCATGATTCATAAAACATTGTCTACTTTCATATCTATATTGATATTGTTAGAACATTTATCTTCTACTTTCATATCTAAGTTGATACTGATGACATATTTTGTCTGTTTCCATGTCCACTAGACAGGTACCTTCTGTTTTTTGATATTACTGACATTTCATCTGCAAACGCCAGCGGATTTTTGTGGTTAATATTATGAACCTCAGTTCCTAATTAATGGGAACAGGAAAGAACAAGGGAGGGGAAAAGGGGTGGTCTTTTGGGTATATAACCAAGTTTTGTATTTTGTATTTTGCCTCTCCTACTAGACTGCCTCTAGTAGCGAGACCGCCCTTCTTGCAGGAAGAAATAATTAAATAAATCCTTCCTGTCTCTACTTGGAGATATCTCTGCTTATTTTATTTTGGGCAAGGGTTGTTATTGTCCCACACAGATTTGGGGGATATTTTCCTTTTTTCAGCTATAGCTGCCTCCCTTTAGAGTAGGGATTCTTAATTTGGGATTAATGGACCATGATCCCTCTAAAGGGATCAATACATATATTGAAAAGGGTCCATGAACTTGGATAGGAAAAAATGGCATCTTTGCTTTGTCATAATTGGTTTGCTTTGTGATCCTATATATTTTACTTTAAGCATTTAAAAACATAATTTTGATAAGGGGCCTGTAGGCTTCACCAGACCACCAAAGGTACCCCTGGCACAAAAAAAGTAAGCATCCTTGCCTTAGCATAATAGGAGGGCTGGGTTGGTAGTTAGGATCTTGGGTTCAAATGCTGACATAAACATTTCTGACTCTGATAGCTTGGGAGGTCATACTTTATTTCTGGGCCTCATTTTGTTTTTATTTGTAAAAGGAAGATTGCAAAGCACCTGATAAATCTTAAGGAGCTATAGAAATGGGAGACATTCTGTTTTTGTAGCTGGCTTTGCCCTGTCTTCTTACAGGGGACCATGCTGCAAAAGAGAACATCTCCCTGAAAGTGGGCCCTGAGTCTGTGTTCCAACTATGGTGGTGACCTCCCTGTGAGGGCTGCCCATTTCCATTAGCCAGTGGTCGTTTGGCTGCTTAATCATCAGAGGCAAACCTGAGGACCTCTCATGGCCTCCAAAGTCTGCCATTAGCTGTGGTAATGACCGATTCTACCAGGGTTATGACTCCAATAAACCATATTCTGTGACTCTATAATGCCAATAATAGATTAGAGAGCAAAGCACGGCTCAGTAGCCCCAATGCTGCTCGGGGGAGCCAGTTTTGTACAGGTAATGACCCCTCTCCCTTCACAGACAGGGAATGACTACTTAGGGGTTCATAATTCATGTGCAACTGGATGAAATAGCAGACAGAATTCCGTGTGGAAGGGGAAAGGAACTGAAACAACCCAGCCAAGAGGGATCAGTGAGGTCTTGCATTTGTCTGTAGAGACAGAGGGGACCTCCAAGCCCAGCCCCTTCATTTTCCAGGTGAGGAAATTGTGGCCCAGAGAAGGCAAATGACTTTCTTAAGGTTATTCAGCTGGTTAACGGCAGAATTGGGATTTGAACTCAGGCTTTCTAATTCCAAATTCAGGGTTACTTCCATGTAGGTCAGATGGAGGCTGGTTCTTTTTTTTTTTTCTTTTCTGGGTGAGCAGCTAGCTTTATTGTGGGCATTCTTGGTTCAGCCTTGGGGCTGCCTGCCTGTTGGCTGCCCACCCTGGTCATGCTTCAGGCTCAGCCTCTCCAACAGGTACTCGCCCAGACTGGACTGGGTGGGGGTCTGCCTGCACATGGCGCAGGGTGGTGAGGTGGGTGCCCAGGGGTTTCAGCAGCTTCACTTCCTCCACTTCCTCCGCTAGGTAATGGCTCCTTAGGAAGTCGCAGAGGTGTGGATCCCCCGGCTCGAGCCCAGGGCGTGCAGCTTCAGGAGGGCCTGGTTCAGCCCCGTCTCCGGGTTCAGGGAAGCCTGCATGCCCTCCAAGCCGCAGCCTCACTCATCTTGGGCAGGTTTTGCACAGCCTGGAGGAGGACACGGCCCTCCACGCTGCTTCTGGAGCCGCAGATGGTGCTTGGAGCCGTCGCCTTTGTCCTTCATCGGCTCACGGAAAAAATGCGGCACCCCAGGCAGGGCGACATCGACCCGACCCAGTCGAAATAGAAACCCAGGGACAGGTCGGAGTAGGAGGCCCCCGAGTACACCTGGGCCCCAGTACAGCTGGCAGCGGCGTTGGCTCCAGAGGAGTTTTGTCCGATCTGGGAGCTAGAGCTCGCGGCACGGACAGCTAAGGGAGGAGGCGGCAGGTCCTGGAGGTGGGGGCTGGTTCCGGAGGCGGAGGCTGCAGACAGGTGAGGTTCAAAAGCTAGGGGAGCTGGGCGACCCCAGATCTGTTCGGTCCAAACACTGTTGAAGCAAGAACCAGGGCCGGGTGGGTGCCCTGCGTTAGTCAGGGCAGAAAAGGAGATTCCAGTAGCTCATGTAAAGGGCCTTTCCCTCCGACCCTTTCCATACTACCATATGTCTCAAAGATTTATGTGATAGCTACAGTTCAATTACAAGCCTGAAATTGAATGCCCCTCTGGTAAATGCCCCTCTTGGCTCATTGTTCTGTGCCAGCTGAAGCAGGGTAGGCAGGCGGGGTGGATTTCTTGTCTCTGTCTCTGTTTGTCTCTCTGAACATTCTATAGTGCTGTTGTTCAGGCCTTTTTCAGGCCTGTCTGACTCTTTGTGATCGCATTTGAGGTTTTCTTGGCAAAGATACTGATGGTGGTTTGCCTGTTCCTTGTCCACCTCACTTGACAGATGAGGAAACCGAGGCAAACAGAATTAAGTGATTTGCCCAGGTCATACAGCTAACAAGTGTCTGAGGCCAGATTTGAACTCAGGAAGGTGAGTCTTCCTGACTTGTCCTGGCCCTCTACCCACTGCACCACCTAACTGTCCTATCCTATCCTACACTACCTCATGGTGACCAGGTTTACTTGTTCTGTCAGACCAAACAAGGGGGAGTCTCTCAAATCCTCCCATCTTTTGTGGAGAGAGCTTTCAGGAGAAGCCTGGGAAGGCCTCTTCTTGCACCCCCTTAATGAGATATTATTGCTCTGTTGAAAATGTAGTGCAGTGGATAGAGCTCTGGGCCTGGAATCAGGAAGTTCTGAGTTCAAAATTCCCACCTCAGACACTTACTTGCTACATGACCCTGGGCAAATCATACCCTCTGTCTTAGTTTTATCAACTGTAAAATAGGCATAGCAGGTAGTACCTAACTCCCAGGGTTGTTGTAAGGATCACTATACCCTTGTTCCGTTCCTACCATGTTATGTTAAGAAAGATTGACTGATTCATGACCATTTCATATACCTGGACTATACACTTGAGTTTGACTTTTGAAAGAGAGAATAGGGCAGACACATAGACCTAGAGAGAACTGGGGAGACAAAGAGAATTGCAGAGGACAAGGGTTACATAGAGAGATTCAGATGGTTCCCTAGAGGGAAAGTCTGTGCCTCTGGGGGGCTCCTCTAGAGAATTAAGTCAGCAAGCATTTATTACATACTTACTGTGTTCTAGGCACTGTGCCGATGTTGGAAAGAAGAAGGTGGTGGCCTGCCATTGTGGAGTTCTTGGGCCAAGCTTGACGCTGCAGGAGCATGTCAGTATCAGTAGTATGACACTCAAGGAGAGACAGAGGAACTTCTGAACCAGGCCTCCTGGTTCCAGTGGAAGCACTCTGGGGTGACTTGAATTTCTGTACCAAGAAGAGATATTCCAGACCTTAGCCTTTAGCTCCAAGGAGCTTCTGGAGCAAACATGAGCTGAGAGGTAGCAAGGGACAGAAGTACAATATGAGGAAGGAAACCCAGACCTTACCTTTCTCTAGTTCTGTGAGTTAAGTGAATTGTGCAAGGGGACGACGGGTTGAGTCTTTATTGGACTTGGGGGGATAGTAAACTCTCTAGCAGCCCAAAGCATGATCTTCTTGGGAGTAGGGGCTCAGCTTCAGGTCAATACTGTAAGCCTGGAGAACTTTATAGGTCCTTGTCTAGCATTGATAGACCTCATTGGGTAGAGAAGAAGTGCTTTGAATGTTTGTGATATTGGGTGTAAGACTTTTGCATATTCCATCATGTGATAGCTTGCCTTATACTGGATGTATTGTTAGCCAGAGTGCTTGCATATGAACCTCTTGGTACAGAGACCCATTCATTAGCAAAATTCACATGTTCCCAGGGAAAACCCTGGATGGGAATATGAACCACAGAGTGATTTTTGTGAGAAGCCCCCAAGTTTGGACTAGATCTTTACAGACCCAGAGCTGCAGTTCTGGACCACAGGTTATTTTTAAGTGCTTTCCTTCTGCAAAGGCACTTCTTCCCCGATTGCCACCCCTGCCTTCTCTCCAGCTCTTCCCTTTTCCTTTATTCATAAGTTGCCAGTTCCATTCATCACCATATGTGCCTTCCAGCAATTTATTCTCCCTAATTACACTGGAGAAAAGATCCCATTATATCATACACAAGGAAGATGGAAATGTAGTCTCAGGCTTGGCCTCCACTTCCCCCCATTCTCAACCAATCAGCACAGCCTTTTCCCCTGGAGGTAGGATATGAATTCATTTCCAATGAAAAGAAGAGTCCTTTGGGTCCTCAGAGAGAGGATTAGAAGGCGTTAGAACAGAAGGCATGCAGCATCATTGCAAGAAAAGATGACCACAAGGAAAGGGCCCTCTCATGAACATATCTCAAAGCATTTGAGAGCTGGAAGACTCAGTTAGTTTAACTCCTTCTCATTTGATAGAAGTTGAAAATGAGATGAGAGAAGTGATTTGCCCAAGGTCTCCATGCTATGAAATGGTAGAGTCAAGATTCAGAACCAGGACAGGGTGTGCTGGCGCCTGCCAAATGGTAAATATTCAGCGTGAGTCTCTACTCCTCAGGAATCACAAAAATTGCAGACCAGGGCTTGGTTTACTGTTTTGTTGGTTGTCTAGACTTAAGAAAGTGATGAAGAAAATGTTGGTGAAGTGGATTAAATTTAAAAGGGAGTCATGTTTTCAGAGACCTGATTGCTTAACGTTTACCAGCACACCCCTGAAACCAGGTATCTTTGTTCTAAATATAGTATACTTTCTACTATTTCATGCTGACTCCCTACAGTGGTTTTTTTTTTCAGATTAACCAACATATTTATTCTAGAAAGATCACCCCAGAAACTATTCAAAGAAAGGACCCCTAGCTCAGCTAAGATTCTGAAGTGCTGTCTCTCTCCCTGCCCCTTAAACAATTGAGAATTCCCAAGTTCAGGGTACAATTGTAGAAGGGATGTTAGACTTGGAATTAGAAGCCTTGGGTTTAAGCTATGTCTCTGACACTTAACAGCCATGTGAGTTTGGGCAAGTCACTTGATCTTTCTGAGCTTCAGTTTCCTCATCTGTGAAATGAGGATAATAACATTTGCATTAGCCACCTGGCCAGGTTATTTTGATGAAAATGCTTTGTCAACTGCAAACGTGAGCTATCTTTACTCTTGGAAGTGAGCCCATTCATCCATTGGTGGTGACCAGCCTGCTTGCAGTATGCCCACAATGAAAGGAATGGTTCTGAGAAGTCCTGACACTCAGTCCCATTTGAGGCTTGGGTTTTTGGCTCTGCAGGCTGGTGAAAGAGATTGTCAAGGTGTCTCACATTGCTTGGAGGTTAAAAACCTTTGTGATCTTAAAAAGGATTTCATTCTAAGAACAGCCCATTAGGTCCTGCCAATGAGTCCAGGGCTGTCTCACCTGGGAATTTCTTAAGACCACAGATTGAGATCTGGGAGGAACTTTAGATACCATCTAGTTCAGCCCCAGCATTTTATTGATGAGTCTGAAGTTCAGAGAGGTTAAGGGATTTGCCCAAGATCACAGAGGCAATATGTGACAGAGGCAGGATACTCATCTGAGGCTTAGAGACCCGGCTTTAGATCCCAGCTCTGATACTTAGTAGGTGCATGTGAATCTGGGGAGACCAGAAGGCTCTGACCTCAGTTTACTCATCTGCAAGACAGGATAATAACATTTGTAGGATGTATTTGACAATTGTTTTGAGATTCAAGTGAATTAATATATATTAAAATAATATGTAATCAATAACTAACATTATATTTTTATTAATTTTGATACTATTTTGAAGATATTGAGGAACTCATTTACAAGATATCTAAAGGTGGGGGCATTGAAAATAATCTTTGACTTTCTCAATATGGGGGAGAAAAAGACAGAAAGAATATCAACTACTGCTACTACTACTACTAACAACCCATATACCTACTCTCTCATTTACATGAGGGTCATCTCAACATGAATTGAGGACTTTCTTGATGAGGAATTTAGTAGGAAAAAAAGTAAGCTCTTGCAAAAGCTATTTACCAGTGAGTGGATCACATCTTTGCCATCTCACAATTGACTGAAGGATGTAGAGAATATAAGGTCCTGTTGCCTTGGTCGTTTGTTAATTGAGAAGGCATCTGACTAGGAAGACTGGAACGCTACCTTGGAGGCATTTTTACAACAGTATCTCCCATTCTGATATCAAGGTCATTCAAGATTTCTTTGAAGATGTAACAACACAAACAACTCAGTTCAAGGGTCATCTCATAATTAACTTCAGGCAAAGCATAAAATAGGAAACCATAAGCCTGTCAAAAGTATTTTCTACTCTGATGGAGGAGATCAGACAGAGTCCAGGTAAGGGAGGGATTCTTTGGGAATGGTGAGGGCCTCCGAATGTTCCTGCTTGTAGATGATGTTGTATGATTGCATCAGTCCCCAAGGTACTTAAGAGCCTTTTGGAACTCAAAAAAGTTTGGCTTATCCATACACATAAGAAAGACCAAATGGATGAGGAATGGCTAGTGCCTGGATTTCAACATGTACATGCATAGACTCCCTATAGAAATTGCCCTCCAACATGTCTGAGACATACATATATACAGATGTATGTCTAGATATAGATATACTTAAGAGATGGTTAATGAATTGGGCTTAGAACTAAAAAGGATGGGGAGAATACACCAGATTGATTTTGGGAAATTTCAAGGCACTGTTATTGATTTGACCTCAAGTTTACCAGGACTTCAAAGATGCATCTTTTCAATGCAAACATTTTTTTTTTTTTACCAGCGTTACTGTATGGCAGCAAGACCTGGAATACCATAGCTTCTGAAAAGTCAAAGAGAAGTACTACAGAGGGTAAAGGAAAGGCGCACCATGGGTGTGAGCAGGCTGCAATGTATAATCAATAAGGAACTCCAAAGGACAGGAGCAAAAGATGTCATCAAGGAATTATGTGGCAGAAAGACAAGGTGTGCTGGTCATGTGATGAGAGCAGGGCATGATAGGCACATGACCAATGTGTTCCACTGGTACCCTCCAGCTGAGGGGAGAAAATGAGGAAGATCACTAGCAAGCATGTTGGGTGGACTCTTTTGGTGACCTTTAGGGAAGACATGGAGAAGTGTGGCACAGATTGGGCAGGCATGGATGGGTTGTCATTTGCATGGCTCGAGGGAACTCCTGAATTGAAGTGATAAATAGATCCATTTGGTTATTTAAATATCGACTGCCCCTTTTAATGGAGCTACAGAAATATTTACATAGTACATAAAAATGCAAATAGATTGGAACAGCTTAGAAAATGTATTTTGACTTCTACTCACATGGTACTCTGAGTATCCCCAAATAAGGGGATAATAATAAACTCAAGAAGGTGTGACCCTGTTAATAATCAAAGAATTGTAGAATGTCACAATTGAAGGACATTTAGAACATGGAACATGTGTTAATCAGGAAACATTTATGAAGAGCTACTATGCATGGAGCACTGGGCTAAGCATTAAGGATACAAAAAATAGGCAAAAGGTAGTGCCTGTCTTCAAGGAGCTCACAGTCTAATGCAGGAGAGAACACATAAAAGGGAGAGGGGATGATGATATAGCTGCCTTGGGCATTCTCCTTAAATGGATGATCTGGGAGGAGCTCACCATTGTCCACCCACTACCCTGTCCAAACAGAGGGAGGAAGGAGTGAGTGTAAGTTTCAGAGCAGATGTGATCTTGAAGAATAATGGAACTCCAGAAAGCATGATGAAGGTCCAGGAGAGTACAGCTGTGTGGAGAATGAGACCAAGATTACAGAACCCAAATTATAGAATGTTAGAACTAAAAGAGAACTTAGAGATGAATGTTCCTTCAGCTAGGTGGTGAAGTGGATAGAGCGCTAGACCTGGAATCAGCAGGACCTGAGTTCAAATTCAGCCTTAACTATTTACAAACTGTGTGACACTGGGCAAGTCACTTAATTGAGATTGCATCCAAAAAAGAAAAAAAACCCCAAAGAACATAGAATGCTAGAGCTGAGAAAGATCTCAAAGATGACCAAGTTGATACCACTTTGTAGGTGAAGAAATGATGACCAGAAAGGCTCAGAGTGATTGACCCAAGATCATGTGGCTAGAAAGGGTTTAAATGCAGACCAGAATCCAGGACCCCTGATTCCCATGCCAAGAGGCAAACTACCTGCTTGAGAGAGGATTGATAGTTAAATTTTCAGTGTGATTATTTATTATTGTTATTATTTATATCTTGGAAATCAGCAAATGCCACAGACCAAAGCTTGATTTATTGTTTTCTTGATTGTCTAGACTTAAGAAAGTGATGGAGAAAATATTACAGATTAATCTTAAAAGTGTGTAATAGGTGCATTTTTTTCCCTCTAGAGAGCCAGTCATTAGACATTTACCAGCACACCACAGCAGCCCAGAGCTGTGCTTTCCCCATCATGTTTATATGACCCTGTCAGGTGTCATGATCCTTAGATTTAGTAAAACTCTAGCCTCTAAGGGCTTTCTGAGTAGAGAGGAGGAGAGGAATGCAGGGAATGGTCTGTGGTGCTGGGGAAGAGGAGCTCCCACCTGTTTGGGAAGGTTTGGCCTCCCTTCCTAAGCCCAGTCTCTCTGCACTGTTCCGTTCACTCCCCACCCTTGAATCATCTTCACCACTTGTCCCTTCTTGTGGGCTCTGGCAGTGACCACCTGGGCATGGGGAACCACAGATGTGTGCTTAGTGTAATCAGTCCTTTCATGTCCCTGGCTTCCATGTGCTTGGCTCTGACGTGACTGCCTGGGGCGAAGCCCCTCTTGGGACAGAAGGCATTTTTGGGAAAGGGGGGCTCTGGCATTTCTCAAACAAGCCCAAGCCTGCAGAAACACTTACCTCATCCTGTCTAGGCTTTTAGCACCTGGCGCTGACATTGAGCATACGGTGGAGAGTCTGCCGCCAGACTTAGCTCTTCCAGGGGGCCCCTCACAGCCAGACTGTGAGCTCAGTCAGGTTTTTATGGAATTTAGGGGAAAAAAAAGCAAGATAATCTTCCCCCAATTTCTCAAGTACTTGACTGGTCTTAGAAATAGGCAGAGTAGGATGTTTTGCCTGATGCAGAGGAGGAAATTAATAGATGCTTATTGATGAAATTGATTGATATACAACTGGCAGAGGTCTTAGGGATCAACTGACTCAACACTTTTATTTTATAGATCAGGGGAACTGAGGCTCAGGTGTCCATCTACACAATAGAGTTTTGGTGGATGAAGGGATACACCAAAGCCTCTATCTCACTGATGTCTAGAATTTACAGAATTATTGTCACCAAATTTCAGAGTCAGAAACACCTCAGGGGGCATCTAGTCCAGCTTGTACCTGGACAGAAACCCCTGGATAGCAACCCTGACAAATGATTATCCAACTGTTGCTTGAAGATTTCTAAGGGAGGGGAAACTCACAATCAGCCTATGAACAGTCATTTGTTAGGGATCTGCTATGAACCAGGGACTGTGCTAGGCCCTGGAGATACAAAAACAAAAAGTTCAACAGTTCCTGCCCTCCAGGAGTTTACATTCTATCCAGGGTAGGAGGAGGAATACAACATGTTCACAAAGGAGTAAATAGAGGCTATACACAAAGTAAGTACATAGTTATTTGCTGAAAAACCTTTCTTGATCATCCCTAATTTCAGCACTTTTGCTGAGATTTCTCCAGTTTATCATGTATATATTTTATCTGAACATAGTTGGTCTCATGTTTCCCCCATTAGTTTGTGAGTTCCTTGAGGGCAGGCATTATCTTTGCCTTTCGTTGTATCCCCAGCACATAGTTGTATCTGGCATATAAATGGTGTTTAATAAATGTTTATTGGCTTGACTTGAATTAGGAAAGGCTTCTTCAATGGTGAGTGCTTAGCACAAAGCCTGGCACACAGTAGGTGCTTAATAAATGCTTGCTGACAACTTGAATCAAGAAAGGCCTCTTGAATGGTGAGTCTTGCAGGGGAATTAGGGTTCTAGGACTCCCAAAGTAGCGTATGCTTCTTTCAAATAGCTATATATTGTTGGAAAATTTTTCCTTAAATCAAGACAAAACCTCTTTCTATGTTTAGTTCTACTCATTGCTCTTAGATTTACCATCTGGGGCCAAGTAGAACAGGTTTATTTTCTCTTTCACAGGATAACTCTTTAGAAACATGAAAACAACTATTATGTTTGTGGCAGCTAGTGATGCATTGGATAGAGTGCTGGTCCTGGAGTCAGGAAGATCTGAGTTAAAATCTAATCTTAGATATTAGTTGTGTGACCCTGGGCAAGTGATTTCAGCTTTGTCTGCCTCAGCTTCCTCAACTACACAATAAAGGTCACAGTAGCACCTACCTCACAGGGTTGTTGTGAGGGTATATTTGGAAAAGCACTCAGCACAGTGGCTGGGACGGAGTGGGTGCTAGAGAAATGCTTATTCCCTTCCTTTCCTCCCCCGTGTTTCGGCCAAGTATTTCCCTACTACTTACTGACTGCGTGACCTTGGAAAGTCACTTAATGTCTCTGAGCCGTAAAATGAGGGGATTGGACTAGATGGCTTCTGAAATCTAGCTCTATATCTATGACCCCCAAATCATATGTACCGGCTTCTTTTCTCCCCAGTCCCCATTCCTTTAGATTTTACTCTCATATTTCAATATACACGACATTGTCCTTTTAGCTCCTGCACTCCCATAACCTACATCTTTCATTCCAGCTCAGCCACCCACAGGGATTTGAGATCTCAATGTCACCTATAAACGTGTTACCTCCAGGATTCACAAATTGAACACTGAATTGAAATTCACAAAAATGAAAATTTCTGCCTAACCATAACATCCTATCATATAATTCCCCCTTTACTTCACTATTCTCCATTCTTCATTTTTGTCATGACTTCCACCCCCCTCTTCTCCCTCACCAGCCCTGCTTTGGCCTTGCTTTTCTTCCTTCACTGTCTTGAATATGTGGTTGATCAGTCTATGTAAATACAATTCTCTCTCTCTTGAATCTCTTGCCTTTGTCCTACCCATCATTCATGCCTAGTTAAACACCAACCCCGCCATCTAACATCATGTTCCAATTTGTGCGCTGCCAAATGCTGCTAGAGAAAACCATGTAATTGTGCTGACTTGGTTGTTACAAATTTATGTCATCTAATCTTAACTGGACTCTAGCTACTCCATGCTGAACTTTTTGCTATTATTCAATCAGTAAATCAATAACCATTTTAAATAGTCTGCTGGGGATATTGAGACGAAAATGAAATAGTCCTTGTTCTCAAGGAGTTAACATGCTTAACATGATTAACTTTAACATGATTGACTTTTTAATCATAATTCCTCAAAATGATTATTTTAAAACTTATCTCTTCAAGTTTCTTATGCCACTTATTCTCCCTGCCCGCTTCTTAATAGAAGGCTTTGCCTACTACTTTTCCTGATAAAACTCACCATGTGTTCTTTCTTTTCTCCTTCTCCATGGCTTAAAGCCCTCGACATCATGTAATAAGGCAATGGTCAATGAAAGCCCAGCCCCTGTGAGCTGGTGCAGTGTGCTTGGCCTGCTATGATACCCCACATGGGCTTTGGAGCATACTCAGGTATCATTCTATGACTGTTTCCTTTGTATACTGGGTGGTGAAGAAAAGGACTCTTCAATTGGTTGTTTAAGTCAGAAGGGAACTTTCACTCAAAAGATTCCCAGGATAGGGAGATTGGGCAGGGAGGGGAAAGGGTGAGTGGGTGTGGGTCATCCACTGTGAATCTCTCTTTTTTGTCTGGTTGTTTGGGGGACTAGGCATGGGCTGCAATAAACTGCAGGGTGAGAGTAGGCACTGGTATCAACTCTTTCTCTCCCCACCTGGAGGCTTACAATAATCCTAGCCTCCTTACTCAAATGCAGCCAGGCAAGAAAGAGAGCTTGAGTTGTTGAGAAGTTTTGTTATCAATTCTCAGTTCCAGCACAAAAGTTAACTCAACTGGAAACAGGCAAAGAGTAACTGTGCTTATATTGAGGTAGATAGTAGGGTCTTCTGTTATGCATGTCCAGAGTCATTCTCACCAAATATTCATGTACTCACAGAACTGAGCTCTCATTGGCTACTTAGTTGCCTGTGTTACTAATTACCCATTCTCTCCTTTCCTCTGGCCTCTGAGGAAGAGGTGACTCTTATCCTTGCCAAAACTAAGCTCTGTAATTGTGCCCTTAATCTGATCCCCCCCCCTTTTCCTCTGAGACCCTTCTTCCATTTCTCTCCTTCCAATATCTCTAATCTCTCCTCACTTGCTACTTCCCTGCTGCCTACAGATATGCTCAGGTCTCCTCATCTTTAAAAAAAATTTCATTTGACCCTGACATACCTTCAGGATTTATCTTCTGTCTCTTATACCTTTCACACCAGAACTCCCCATTCTCATTCCTCCCATTTCCTCACCTCGCACTCACTTGCAAGCTGGCTTCTGACTCTCCTGTTTTGCTACAACTGCTCCAGCCAAGGTTGCCAATGATCTCTTTATTATTAAATCCAGTGACCTTTTCTCAGTCCTTATTCTACTTGTTCTGTCTACAGCTTTTGACACCACAGATATCCCTTTCTATTTGTTAGTCTCTCTTCCTTTGGCTTGCACAAGACTACTTATTTACTCTTTTTTTTTTAATTTTTCTCCAGCATCAGCTTCTTCTCAGCCTCCTTTGTGGGATCACCATCCACTTCCCTCCTAGCAAATATGGGTGCCCCCTAGCATTTTGTCCTGGGTTCTTCATTCTCCTATTTTGAAGACCTCATCAATAACTATGGATTCAATTATTCTCTCTAGTCAACTGAAGAAGTCAAATCACCAGATGTTAAGTACCTACTGTATGTCAGGCAGGGACAGCTAGGTGATGCAGTAGATAGAATTCTGGGCCTGAAGTCAGGAAGACTCATCTTCCTGAGTTCAAATCTGGCCTCAGACACTTGCTAGCTGTGTGACTGGGAGAATCACTTAACCTTGTTTTCCTCAGTTTCCTCCTCAGTAAAATGAGCCAGAGAAGGAAATGGCAAACTGCTCCAGTATTTTTGCCAAGAAAACCCCAAATGGGGTCACAAAGAGTTGGGGACGACTGAATATGACTGAACAACAGCAACAGCAACAACAAAATACATCAGGCACTGTGCTAAGTACTAGAGATACAAGGGAAGGCAAAGAGAGTTCTTGCCCTGAAGGAGCTCATAGTCTAATGGAGGACAAAACCTGCAAACAACTATGTGTAAACAGGGTATACACAGAATAAATTGGAGATAATTTGGATAAATTCCATGTAAACTTAGAGGAAAGGCGCTAAGATTAAGGAAGAGCAAGAAGGGTTTTTAATGTTTTTTTTTTTGCAGAAGATAGGATTTATCTAAGACTTGGAGGAAGCCAGGGAAGCCAGGAGGTGGAGATGAGATGAGATGGGAGAGTTCCAGGCCCAGAGAACAGTTAGCAAAAATACTTGGAGTGAGGAGATGGAGTGTCTTGTGAGAGGAACAGCAAGGAAGCCGGTATTACTGTATATGAGAGTGTGTGGAGGGGAGGAAGTTCTGAGAAGTATGGAAAAGTAGGAAGGGGCCAGGTTAGAAAGGATTTTAACAGCCTAACAGAGGCTTCTGGATTTGAGGCTGGAGTTAATAGGGAGCCATTGACACTTACTGACAGTCAGGCTGCCTTTTGACGAAGATCCCTTGGACAGTTGGAGTGGGGATGGCTCCTGAAACAGTGTAGAATCATAGACTCTTATACGACCGCAGATATGGAAATGGAGCGGAACTTTGAGGTCCTCTAATCCCACCTTTTCATTTTACATTTGGGAAAAATGAGGCCAAGAGAAGTAAAATAACTTGTTTGAGATAACATAGGTAGAAAGTGGCAGCTATGTGATATCAGCCAAGTTCCTCTAACTCCAAACCCTCTGACTCTTCATTATACTGCTCTGTTTATACCTAACCTCTCTGTTTAATTCCAGCTCACTATTATGAATTTATTCCTTAGTATGAATGTGAGGAATATATGTATATAAATAAATACATATGTGTACACATATGTACATATACACATGTACACATGTATGTGCATTGTGTGCATTCATTCAGAGTGGGCAGGGATCTGAGAGATTAATTAACTTGACCCAGATCACACAACTAGTAAGTGGTGCAGCTGGGAATTGAAGTCAGATCCTCTAAGGTTCAGATCCAACACTCTTTCCATATTACCTCCTAGACCCTGCCCTGGGAATTGGTTCTGATTGGGAGAGGTAGGAGACGGTTGAACATTTGAGCAGGAAGGGAGGGGGTACCATCAAGGAAGGGAACAGAGGCCAGGAGTGCTCAAGGCAATCATTTGCCAATTTTGTGTTTTTCAATCATTTTCTTCCTGTGTGGAGGAGTGTGGAACATGTAGAGAAATACAAATAGGAAATTCCCTCTGACGGACAGCTGAGCAGTAGCCCAGGAAAACTCCAAGTATGTCCCCATAAAAGATAATGAACATTTCCGAGGTTGGCCCAAGGGTAGGGGTGAAGCGATGATAATGGATTTTCATGGAAGGGGGTTTAACGATTTCCAAGGCGACTGCTTGGCACATGGTACTTGGCTGTGTGGGAGAAGAAAGAGAACAAATTGCCTCTTGGGTCACTCTGAACAACTTCAGCCCCATTTAATAAACCAATATGGAACTAGGCACTGTAAACTATATTTCAACGGGCCTGGAAATAATTTGTTTGGAATGGTCTGGAATTACTACCAACATGAGGTGATTATATGCTATTTGGCACAGCTAATACATGTATTTAAATATGAAAGATAGGCTGGGTCTGTGAATCTGAGCATCCTGGGCTCTGTTCCCTTGTTTCACAGAATCTCAGAATGCCAGAGCTGAAAGGGACCTTGGAACAAAGAAGTTAGAATGTCAGAGCTGGAAGAGACTTTAGCATATAGCACAAAGAATATCAGAGCCAGGAGGTTCCTTAGAATTAAAATCTAGCAGACTTTAATAGAACTATAAGAGACTTGAGAGAGCATTCACTTCAACTCATTCATTTTTCAGGAGGGGAAACTGAGGCTCTGAGAGGGGCGATGACCTGTGTTGGTCATAGTGAGTTAGGAGGAGCTAGAATGCAAACCCAGGACTCCAAGATCCTGTCTTATGCTCTTCCTATCCCACACTTGCCTTTTCTGAATCACTCTAGCATTCATGGAGGCTATGCATCTTAGGACTTAAAGGATGGATAGGATTTCAACAGACAGTGATTGGAAGAAGAAGGGTATGCTAGATGAAGGAGAAGATGTGAACGAAGTCAGAGAGGTAGGAAATTGGGATGTGTTTGAGGAGTGGTGAGTTGTTTGACTGGACAAGTGAGGCAAGGCAAGAAGGAATCATGGGATTTGGAATGAGAAGGAACCTTAGAATGTTAGATTTGGAAGGGTTTTTTATAGATTCAGTCCACTCATTTTAGGAAGCTGGGTAATGACTTTACCTAAGGTCAAACAAGTGGTAGCTAGGTGGCACAGTGGATAGAGCAATGGGCTTGGAATCAGTAAGACTCATATTACCGAATTCAAATCGGGCCTCAGACATTTACTAGCTGTGTGACCCTGGGCAAATCACTTAACCTATTTGCCTCAGTCTCCTCATCTGTAAAATGAGCTGGAGAGGGGCGGCTAGGTGGTGCAGTGAGTAAAGCGCCGGACCCGTAGTCAGGAGGACACGAGTTTGGTTCCGGCCTCAGACACTTAACACCCACACACAAAAAAACTAGCCATGTAACCTTGGGCAAGTTACTTAATCCCAATTGCCCTCCAAAAGGCAAAAAAAAAATGTGCTGGAGAAGGAAATGACACAGCACTCCAGTATCCCTAACAAGATAACCCCAAATGGGTACATAGAGTCAGACATGACTGAAATACAACAACGACAAAAGTCATAGAGGTGGTAAACAGCAGAAGTGTGATCCAACCCCCCAGAACCCGATATTCTGACTCTAATTCTTTCTCTTTTCTACTACCCCACGTTGCCTTTCCTGGGCTTGAGTCGGACTGTGAATCACAGAATTGTAGAATGTGAGATTTGGAAACGATCTTAGCTACCATCTAGTCCAACCCGTATTTGGAAAGGCACCCACACTCTACCATATTAGACAAATGGTGTGGGATGGTGGAAAGGGCTCTGAGGGCTTTGGAGACAGAACATCTGGATTCAGATTCCACTGGGGTGTTTACTGTGCATGTCACCTTGAGCAAACTACTTAAACCCTCTGGACCTCAATTTCCTCATCTATAAAGTGAGCTGGGGCAGCTAGGTGGTGCCGTGGATAAAGTGCCCTGCCTGAAGTTGGAAAGACTCATCTTCCTGACTTCAGATCTAGCTGGGTGACCCTGAGCAAGATCCTATTTGCCTCAGTTTCCTCATGTGTAAAACGAGCTGGTTGTACTCAATGGCTTCTGAGGTCCCTATAGTTCAATGATTCCATGATTCTATGATCATGATCTCAGAATCTGAGATTTGGATGGGACCTCACTGGTGTCAAACTCAGAGAGAAATACAGGTCACTAAACCATACTAAGGGTCCCTAACTTAGCCACACGTTTTTATTTATTTAGTTATCTATCCATTCATTCATTCATTTATTTAGATCAATGCATCAACACGTTAAAATCAGATAGGAACTACATTTTAATCTGGTCCTGCCCATACTTGGGCTGCATGTTTCACACTGCTGTTCTAGTCTCATCAGTGCACAAAAGGGATCCCTCCTGTAACATCCTGGCCAAGTGGTCACTCGGCCTCTGCTGGCCTAGACTCCATCAGGGCCCTTCACCATCCTGGTTGCTCTTCTCTGGACAGGGTCTAGGCTTGCCAGCGTTCTTAGATTGTGATGCCTAGAATGGAACATAATTCTGCAGATGTTGATCTGACGGGAAGGAATCCAGAGGTGCTATCGCCTCCTTATGCCTGGAAGTTATGCCTTTAAAAAATGCATTGTTAGATCACATTAGCTTCTTTGTCTGTCCCGTCACACTACTGACCCATACTGAGCTTGCAGTCCACTCAAACCGCCAGGTCTTTTCCAGGAAACTGCTGTTCTGCCATTCCTCTTCCATCCTGTACTTGAAGGACCTTGGATTCCAGGTTCAGAAGTTTACAATTTGTGTTCATATCTAAACGGTAAACAAGCATTTATTAAGCATCTACTGTGTACCAGGCATGGTGCTAAGTGTTGTTATAGATCAGGTTGTTTACTGCTTGGTTAGCAGATTCCTCTATGGTCAGAACTTTCAGGATCTTGGCCGTAGAAGCCACTGGAGATGATTCCACTCTTGAGGATTGGGGCCACGGGTCCGGAGGATTGACTTTCTGCTGTGAATTCTATGGGGACTCCATCTCTGGGTGGGACACTGTGTTGCCAGGCAGTCTCTGCAGAGCTCTGACT
>NW_027187360.1:2133357-2176069 GCF_028583685.1 Petaurus breviceps papuanus | reverse complement strand
TACAGGCACCCAAATAAACAAACATACTCCTACACACACAAACATATCCCTCCACATGTACACAAAGACACCCTCCACACACCCTTACATACACACACAAATAGGTTTTCCCCTGACTTAGACAAATAGAACAATTTGCCAGTCCTTTTGTAGAAACACAAATGTACCCTCACACCCCCTACAAACATATACATATAATTTTATGTTTAATTGTATATATATATATATATATGTATATACATACTTCTCCCTTCTGTACTCATCTGCTCTGTCTCCCTCTCCCTTTCTTGACACACAGAGATGCGTGCAAAACCATGTTCCACAGGTACTCATATCTGGACATCTATAAGCTCTCCTTCCCCCCCCCCCACTCACAGGGATCTACCATTCTTGGCCTTGAAAAACACTGATAGATTCCCATGGCCTGGGGGCAGCTGTTTAAGGCCCTTGAGGGATGCCAGGGTAGATGGAAAAAGCCATAGAGATGAGAAGTCAGACATGTGAGCCTTGCCTTTGGAAAGAAGGCCCTTGGGTATCTTTTGGAAGGTGGTAGTTCCAGTTGGGGAGTTTCCAAAGAAGTAGCCCTGGCCTTTTCTGAGTGTGTGTGTGTGTGTGTGTGTGTGTGTGTGTGTATGTGTGTGACATGTCCACAGCTTCAGGCTTCATAGTATCAAGTGGATTGGGTACTGGACTTAGAGTGACAAAAGACCTGATATTCCACTCAGATACTTATTAGTCGTAAGTATATAAAGTACTTAACCTTTCTGTGCCTCAGTTTCCTCATCTATAAATGAGGAGGATGGAATTAATGGCCTCTAAGTTCCCTTCCAACTCAAAATCTATGATCTATGATTGTTCTAGATGGGAAGTAGGAATGGAAAGCTCTGAAAACCAAGTGGAGAATTCTGCTGCTTTTGGGTCAAGGTCTAGGTACCGCTTTGAACAGATTAAAGGAAAATTATAAAGGATGTTTGGCTTATGACAAGACTGGGTCATGGACATGAGGGAATTATCCAACCTTGGTGGGATGGAGCAAGACAACTGAATTTAATACAGTGGTTCTTGGGTCTCCAACTCACTAAGAAATAAAGGGGGCAGCTGCCTTCCCTTACATCTTTGCTGAAAAAGCCTGCTTAACAGTTTTTTAAACTAATGATTTCAGAATGTTTAGAAGGAGTTCTGTCTGGCCCCTTTAAGCAATCAGGTGGTAAAAAGAGGAGGAAAACACAGAGTGCGTAAATTAGGGACAATTATGTAGACTATATACTAGGAGAGAGGTGAGTTTGTGCTAGAGTTGTAAGAGAGAAAGCCACTGGTCAAGGGAAACAAAGGATTGCTTTAGAGATTTGACTCTAAAATCACACGTGGAGTAAGAAATTAACAACAATATGGAGTAGAAGCTGTGATGAAGGGGCCCATAGAAACGACCATAATGTAGTGGAAAGAACTATAGAATATAGAACGTTAGACCTACAAGTGTTCTTAAAGCATAGAATGTCAGACGTGAGAAGAACCTTAGAATACAGAATGTTAGAGTTGGCCTTGGAGTCAGGAAGCCCTGAATGCAAAATCTGCTTTCAACACATGGGAAGTAGTATGGTGTAATGGAAAGTATGCCATCTCTGAAGTCCCAGGACCTGGGTTCATATCCAGGCTCTAACCCTTATTACCTATGAGACCTTAGGTAAGTGTAAGTACTTTATTTCCCAAGGCTTCAGTTTCTTAATCTGTAAAATGAGGTAATTGGACTAGGTGGATTCTATTGTCCTTTCCAGCTCTAAATTTTTGATCCTATTAACCTGTGTATGCAAAGTCAAAATGTCCATCTTGGGAAGTTCCTCATGTAGATGTCAAATCTTTTTTATAGAAAAGAGTTACTGTAGTGTTAGTTAAGGGGAAAAAAAAAGTCCTGGAACAACCTGTAGGTGAGAGAAACATACAAAGGCAAATATTTTAGAGAAAAGAAGACAAACTGGCAATGAAATCTTCTTTTATGCTAAGACATTTTTGGTTTATTTTAGCCGTTGTTTCAACTGAGGCACTTAGAACCATGGAATTTAGAAGTAAGAGGAACATTGTTGTTATTTAGTAGTTCAGTCATATCTAATTCTTTGTGAGCCAATGGACCATAACACACCAGGCCTCTCCATCTTCCATTATCTTCTGAAGTCCATCCAAGCTCAGGGGTCATTGCTTTCATGACACTATCTATCCATCTCATCCTTTGCCTTTCCCTTCTCGTTTTGCATTCAGTCTTTCCCAACATCAGGGTCTTTTCCAATGAGTCTCATCTTCTCATTATATGTCTAAAGTATTTAAGCTTCAGTTGCAGCCCTTAACCTTCCAGTGAAGAGCCTGAATTAATTTCTTCGAGTATTGACTGATTTGATCTCCTTGCTGTCCAAGGGATTGTTTAGTTATGGCATCATAGGATTTAGAGTTAGAAAGGATTTAACAGAAGATCTAGGGCAGAGCCCCCATTTTGAAAGATGAGGAAAAAGAAGGCCATAAATTTAAGAGAATTGACTCTAAAATCATATGTGGCCGAGTGGGGGTTTCTGGTTTTTCTATTTTATGAATAGAAAGCATGATAAACAAGCATGTGTGTTTGTACATACAGTAGAAGTGTATATACAAATATACATTTATGCATATAAAATTCAAATGGACAGTTTATCCATCCAGAGACATTGATAGAAAGGGTCAAGAAAGAGACAGGGCGATCTCTCCTTTTATTGTTTATGTCATATGATAATTATAGGATTTAGAGACAGAAGGGGCCTTAGAAATCCTCTAATCCTACTCCTTTCTTTTGGAGAGGAGGAAAGGAAGGCACAGAGGGTAAATAACTTGACTAAAATTGTATCAGTACCAAGCATCATGGTGTAGCAGAAATAGCACTGCAGAAAAAGGGTTTTTGACTCTTATTAGAAATGTGACTAGCTCGCTGAACTTCCCAGGTCCTCAGTTTCTTCCTCTCTAAAATAAAAGGGTAGATAGGGGATCTCTAAGATCAGTCAGATCTAAATGTCTTATGCTTCTAGGCTTGGTGCTCTGACTCCAAGCCTCTTTCCACATCTCAGCCTTCTCTGCTCCATAACTATTTCTGGGGAGCAGTTATTACCTGATTCCTATTCAGGGCCAAGAGGTGGGGCTGGCCCTGCCTGGAAATATTCCTTTGAAATATTAGGAGGCAGTTTTTGGTTTGGGGAGACTAGGCATTTTCATATTCATTGAACCATCAAGTATTTTGTACTTAGCAAGTGAACAGAATTCTTATGGGGTTAGGAGACAAGGTTCCTGGTTCTTTTATCTCTTAATTAGTATTACTGGGTGATGGCAATGATCTTGTTAGTTCAGGTGGTATGATGTAGTGCTAAGTCCCTGGCCAGTTTCATTGAGATCTTGATTTCAGAGACCCACTAATTGCTTTTGTGACATTGGCCAAGGCACTTCTTCTTGTTGGGTCTTAGGCTCCTCCTTTCCAACATGAAGGGGATGGATTAAGTTATCTCTAAGGTCGCCCTCAGATTTAATATTCCAGGCTCTAAGAGTGCTTACAGCTCATATAATAGAACATTACGTTCTAAGGTCTTTCTCAGTTCTGACATTCAATGTTCCAAAAAACACTCTTAGGTCTATCATTCTATGTTCTAAGTTCCCTCCTAGTTGTGACATTGTGTGTTCTAAGAACCCTTGTGGGTCTGATGTTCAGTATTCTAAGGTCCCTCTCAAGTCTGACACTCTAAGGTCCCTCCAAATCTAATATTCTATACTCTAAGGCTCCTCTTAACTCTGGTATTCTATGCTTATGATTCTCTTCCCTTCTTTGAATGAATCTTTCCTCCTGTTTAATGAAGACCTGCTTTCTCTCTCTATCCCAAGTTGGACTGAGAGGGCCCTAGTTTTCAACTTGAACTTATTGAAAAACTGTTTTAATATTGCCCTGTGGGAAGCTATGGGGAGAGAGAAGGAGAAACCATACTTGTTAATAAAGATTCAAGTGTCTTCAGTCCTTAGAGCTTCAGGAGGGGTCATCCAAGCATCCATCCTTGTGCTCAGCCATCCTTGGCCCAAGGTAGGCATGAGCAGCTCCAGCCTCCAGGGATGCTTATCTTATTTGCTTTCAATTCTCGGCCTGGAAGACAAAAGCCTGGGAGCTCCCCTCTGCTGAGGGAAGGTGGCCCCAGCCTGCAGGTCTCCATGGAGACCGTGTAAACACATCTGTTTCTTTGCACACTATGAGAACAATATCCTGCTCAGAATCTATAATGGGCCAGACATGAAAACATTCTCTCATGCTGGACCATTCTAGGGGCAAAAGTCGGGCCTGGAGTACATGCCTCCCCATGGGGAAGAAGAGAGGGAGGGAGAGAGGAAGGGGCAGGCAATAGCTGGCTTCTTTTTGCCACCTAGCAGTGAGCTGGGGTGGCAGGAACAAAAGGTCACAGCCCCGGAGTCTCAGCTTAGAATAATAAAAATAATAGCTTACATTTCAACAGCACTTTAAGATTTACAAATTCCCTTTTATAACATCAATCCTCTGTAATAGGTAGGATAAGTATTACAATTCGCACTTTACATACAGGGAAACTAAGGCAAAAGAGATAAAATCTCTTGCCCATTGACAAATAACTAGTGTCAGAGCTGGATTATGAACTCTGTTTTCTTGATTCTGAGTCCTGGGCTGCTAAGTCATTGTGCTAGGATTGAAAAAGGTCCTCTGAGAATTTCACATGTAGGTATATCAGAAGGAGCACTGTGGTATGGGGGAAAGAACGCTGGCTTTGGAGTCAGGGAGCCTGCTCTGCCACTCTATCACCTGTGAGGTCTTGGGCAAGGCCTTTCACCTCTCCCTGCCTCAGTTTCCCCTCATGCAAAATGAGGGAGTTAGATTAAATCAAGGTTCTTTCAGGGGGTGATGGAAATCGGGATAAACATATCAACCCCTTCTCAGAATAATGTTTTTTGGCTGGATAAAATAAAATGCATGGGACACAAAGGAAACCAATTATAGGTGTACTTTGGAGACATTACAGGTTCAGTTCCAGATCACTACAATAAAGTGAGTCACAGGAATTTATTGGTTTCCCAGTGCATATAAAAGTTATGTTTGCACTATAGTCTATTAAGTGTGCAATAGTATTATGTCTAAAAAATAATGTACATACTTTAATTGTAAAAATACTTTATTACTAAAAAATGCTATCACCTGAGCCTTCAGTGAGTTGGGGGTGGAAGGTCTTGTCTTGATGTTGATGGCAGCTGACTGATAAGGTAGGATTGGGGTGACTGTGGCAATTTTTTGAAATAAGACAATGAAGTTTGTGGCATCTATTGAGTCTTCCTTTCACTTGAACACGTAGAGGACATTGTACAGTTATTAATTGACCTAATTTCAGTATTGTTATGTCTCAGGGAATAGGGAGGCCCAAGGAGAGGGAGAGAGACCTAAGGGCAAGTTGGTGGAGCAGTCAGAACATACACAACATTTATCAGTTAAATTTGCTGTCTTGTATGTGCATGGTTCGGGGTGTCCCAAAACAATTAAAATAATAACATCAAAGATCACTTATCACAGATCACCATAACAGATATAATAATAATTTAAGTTTGAAATATGGCAAGAATTATCAAAATGTGACACAGATACAATGTAAGCACATGCTGTTGAAAAAATGACTCCAATAGACTTAAAAAATTCAGTATCTGCAAAGTGCAATAAAAAGAGGTGTGCCTGTGGGTTGAAACACAGTTATCAAAATAGTTTTTTTAAAATTCATGGACTCCAAATTAAGAACTCTTGCATTAGATGATTACTAATATTCCCTTTTCAAGCTCTGGGCCTGGAACCAGAAAGGTCTGAGTTCAAATCCAGGCTCAGACACTTACTAGCTTTACAATTCTGGGCCAGTCACTTAACATCTTTACCAGTTTCCATATCTGTAAAATGGAAAGAAAAATGGCACCCACTTCCCAAATTTGGTGTAGAGATAAAATGAGATAATATTTGTAAAATGCCGTGTAAACCTTAAAGTGATATGTAAATGCTACCTTATGTTACTATTCTGACCATAAATCCTATGATTAAAAGCATCCACCAGAGTTACATATTTCATCTCTCCATATACTACTTTTTTTGGGGGGGCTGGTACTCTTTGTATACTTTGGATCTCTTTGGAACTTTCCATCATGCCACCTGAGAGGAGAAACCCCTCTCCATCCTCCTCTCTCTCTTTTTTTTTTTTGGAGGGGGGAAGGCAAGGCAATTGGGGCTAAGTGAGTTGCCCAAGGTCACATGGCTAGTTAAGTGTGTCAAGTGTCTGAGGCTGGATTTGAACTCAGGTCCTCCTGACTCCAGGGCTGGGGTTCTATTCACCTAGCTGCCCCTACACTCCAATTTTAATTTTTTTTTGTATCTTATCTTCTCTTATAAGCTCCTTGAGGACAGGGAGTGTCTTTGTTTTGATTTGTATCGTATCTCCAGGGTTTAGCACAGTGCCTGGCACATAGTAAATGCTTACGAAATGTTTACTGACTAATTATTGTACTAATCTTTTAGGGGTCAGTTTAAGTCCTATCTTCTCTGTAAAGCCTCTAGCCTGAAGAGATCTTTACTCCCAGACTCTAACAGCTTTGACTGGATTATACAGTTTAGCTCATGCTCTAATGCTTTCCTGTATTGTCCTTTTATTCTTGTGCCTTAATCATCTTTTCCTCTCTAGACTGTGAGCTTGGACCTATGTCTTATTCTTTCCTGTATTATTTCTCACAGTACTTAGCATGGAGCCCTATTCGTAATAGGCAGTTTATAAATATGTGTTGAATCACATCTTTGTGTCCAATAGAATGTAAACTCTTTGAGGACAGTGATTATTTTATTTTTGTCTTTGTATCAATATTATAGAGGCAGCTAGATAACTCAATGGATAGAATAGAATCAGGAAGCCCTGAGTTCAAATTCAGCCTCAGACACTTATTTGCTGTGTGACCCTGGGCAAATCACTTGACCTTGTTTGTCTTGGTTTTCTCATCTATTAAATGAGCTGGAGAAGGGAATGGCAAACTATTCTTGTATCTTGCCAAAGAAAACCCCAAATAGGATCATGGGGAATTGGACATGACTGAAAAACAGTTGAACAACAAATTGATATTACAGGATCACAGATTTAGAGCCTCATAGAACATCTGGTCTAACCCCCTCATTTTACATATAAGAATCAGAGAAATTAAGTGACTTGCCTAAGTACCTGTTAGAGGTGGAATTTGAATCCAGCTTCTGATTCCAAATCCAGGACTGTCTTGCTCACCATTCTGCTCTCCTTTATGCCAATACTTAGCCTGATGCCTGGTGCAATGAAGGGGCTTCATTAACTGCTTATTAATTGATCAGTTGATTTATGTGGATTGCTGGTCAGGGATATTGTAGGGGAGATTTCTGCTCAAATATAGGTTGGGTTAGATGCCCTGAGGGAGATGTCTTTCCACTCTAAAATTCTAGGGTTCTATTTGTGTATGTTTGTTATGGTTGACAAAGAAGCTTTCTGATATTTTTTGCTGGAGATCTATGAGACTTGTGTGCAGCAAGCTAACTCTGCCCTCATTTCTTGCCCTTTTCTGGAAACTTCTAGGGTTTTTCATTTCTTGTGTCTGTACAGAAGAGACCTTCTTGACCAAGTCTCCAGTGTCTCCTTATCTGCAATATGAGAAATGGGGAAACCAAAGATATACACCCATGGGAAATCTTCTCTCCCTCTATATCAGTCCCATGACTTTCCCTTGTACCATCAAAGTGTCCCAATGTGGATGAAATGGGACCCCAACTCCATCCTGTATAGATTAGGAAGAATGACAGAGAGTTGGTGAAGTTGGGTATGACAAGTATAGAAACAGCTTCTCCAAAGTAACAGCCAGCCTTGGAGAAAGATCTAAGAGATATGATGTCTTTAAGTGACAGACAGGTTTCAGTGGACACCAGGAGATAGAAAGAATCACAGACAAAGAGTTTTAGGATCATGTGACAATAGGTTTAATGTGAGAAGGGTCTTTGGACCTTGGGGATCTTGTCCAACCCCATCATTTTACAGATGAGGAAACTCAGGTTCAGAGAAAATGGTTAACTTGACCAAAGCCATTCTGGTAGTAACTGGGTCAGGATTTCAGCTCATTTCTTCTGACTCTCTTCTTAACCACAGTACCTCTTCATATGGCCTGTTAAACCTTCTTTGACTGAGTTCCTCTGAGTTCAGCCCTGTCCAAGGTGCCATAGGGGTTGTGTGAGAAGAAAATAACATGACATTTAGCTCCTTAAGGAATCCTGGACAAACTTTCATTCCCTCCAGTATTCTCCATGTCGATTCCCCTTAACCTACCCCTCTGGGTATTTTATATATTGAGGATTTCAATAGCTGGGAAGCTTTTGGGGTCCCCAGAATTTTAGGAGTTTCTGTATCATCAAGATCTTAGGGTCCACCTACTGCCTTTTACTTTGCATAGTAGGGAGGTTTGGGCTTATGCTTGTCCTTTGCATTGCTGTTCAGTTTGGTTTGGAATCCTTGGTACAATATGAACCTAGTATAGTCTCATTTATGCAAACGTTCTCTTCGCTGTTGCAGATTGCAACCTGTCTATCCATGCCTCCCCACCCTATATGACTATTCCTGGTTCTCTCATAAGTTCACCACAGGAGTTCCACCCAATGTGCTAGAGGCCTTCCCCAGCTTCTCTTAATATTCCAAAGATGCCAAGAGCCCATAGACTTTCTGTATAACCATATATATATCCTAAGGATCTTGTCTGGGACTCTCTGAAGTGTACTAGGGATTGATGCAAGAAGCATAGTGTTAATACAGGGAAAGAAATTTCCAAAGTAGTTTCAATCTCAGATGAGCAGGGATTTGAATTCAGTTCACTTCTGCAAATATAAATTGAGCTTCCATTATGAAAAGCAGCATGGTGTAGTGGATAAGTCACTGGGCTTGGAATCAGGGAGACTTAGGCTCATCTCAGACACTTATCAGCTGTGAGACCAGGGGCAAGACCCCTTAACTGCCTCGGTTTCCTCACCTGTAAAACAAAGGGGTTAGACTTGATGGCTTCTACGGTTCCTTCCAGTTCTGATCGTATCTGGTTCTATGTACAGGGAGCTAGAGGAGGTTCAGTCCAGACACAAAGAGGAGTTGGGGACATATACAATGTATAATAGGTTGTGTAAGGGGGGAGGCTGATAGACTTGGAGGCAGGACCCCAGTGTGAATTCTGGCTGCCAGTTAATAGCTAAATGACCCTGAGCAAGCCACTGAACACCTCAGTTCTTCATTTATGAAAAAGGAGATAATAATCCCCTATCTTGCCTGTGTTTTAGGGGATATTGTAAACATCAAAAGTACTAGTATTTATGGAGGTATGTGGCCAACTGAAGAGTATTGGGGCCTGCTTGAACCAGTTCTGGAGGGCAATTGTTAAATTTGTTAATTGTTAACAAAATTGTTAAATTTTTAAATGTGAGCATTTATATCTGAGAAATCGACAAACTCCATGAATTAGGCTGTGATTTATTGTTTTGTCTAGACATAAGAAGGTGATGAAGAAAATGTTAGTAAGACAGATTAAATTTAAAAGTGGACATTTCCCACCCATTAGTACAATCATCATACAATCATTATACCATGATTATACCACCACATACAGCTAGATTGTGCACAGAATGCTGGGCCTGGAGTCAGGAAGACTCATCTTCCTGAGTTCAAATCTGGCCTCAGACACTTACTAGTCGTGTGACCCTGGGCAAGTCACTTAGCCCTGTTTGACTCAGTTTCCTCATCTATAAAATGAACTGGAGAAGGAAATTGTAAGCCACTCCAGTATCTGCCAAAAAACCCCCAAATGAGGCCATGAAGAGTAGGACAAGACTGAAAACAAATGAACAAAAACCACTTCCACCCCATTTATATAGATATGCAAAGCACTTTTCTTGAAATAGCCTTGTGGGGTATGTAGGTAGAGTAGACATCAGTATCCCAATTTTTAGATGAGAAAACTGAGGTTCAAAGAGGGAAAGGATTATGTAATTTAAAGTAATTTTTTTCAAGTTCCTGGATTCATCAGAATTTTGGTAATGTACATTTTTAATCACATGTGCCTAGTACTGTACTCTTTGAAGGGAATTCACACAGTCAGGATTTGAATATAGGTCTTCTGTTTCCAAATCCAGTACACGTAAACAGTGAGAGGGAGATAATTCAACTTGGGGCATCAGGAGAGGGTAGGAAATGATAGAGTTTATGCTGTATTTCCCTTGGTGAAAGCATGATTTAAAAATACAAACATACTCCCTGTAGAGCATGCTCTGGGAAGTTTATGGTTCTGGTTTTGACAATAAGCAGTTGGTGTAGTGGAAGGAATGCTGAATTAGAATCTGAAGACCTGTGATTGAATCCTGACTCTGTCCCTTATTAGCTGTATGACCTTGGGCAAGTCACTTAACCTCTTTGTGTCTCAGCTTTCCCATCTGTAAAATGAAGGGGCTGAGCTAGATGATCTTTGAGGTCCCTGCCAGCTCTAAATCTATTTTCCCATGTGCTCCATCCCCCTGCTTTGGGGGAATTCTCTTCTCCTCCCTTCCCCAGTCCCCAGGCATACCATATGACTTAAATCCCTTTCTTATACCAGGCAGTACGTACCTGACAAGACAATACTAAGCTCCCAAGGGGGGGGAACACACACACACACACACACACACACACACACACACACACACACAAAGCTGGATTTAGTGGTTTTAAAATTTCTCTCCTCCATCTGTTGAAGGATTACTATTCCTTGAAGACTTCGGCTCTATAAGATAAGTGTTAATACATTATTTCTTCAGGACTCCAGGGCCCAGAGTTGGAATTTAATGTGAACTGAATAAAACCATTTGCTTTTTATCAGCAGGGTCCTTGGAACCTCATTTGAGGCCTATGTGGGGCTATGGAGAAAATGAGTTTAGCTCCGCTCCCTAATCCCTGTGAAGGGTTCATAAACTCATGGCCCATCACTCAGCATGACTCAGTCAGAAGTGCCTGCTTCTCCCTTGGAATGAAAGGCAAAATGAAGCAATGTAATGTGGCACAGGACGAAAAATGCCTGGGCTCTGGGACTAGAGAAGAGCTTCCTGTACTGGCTTTAGTGACTACAAACAAGCCACTTCCCCTCTCTGAGCCTCAGTTTTCTAATCTGTAAAATAGGGAAAATAATATTTGTTCCACTAAAGTCTATGTCTTATAACAAGCAGCTGATCCTGGAGAGGTCTTAGGATCATAAAGGCTAGGCCTTCAGAGACCAGGTTCTGGAAGATCCCATCAAACCAGAAGGGCTGTGAGTACAGGCCTAGGGACCATATATATGTTTGTGGTCCAGTGACTGACAAGCCTTGTTAAGTTGGGAAGGGTTCATTATCAAGTTGGCAGGAGGCTGATGAATTTTTATGGCTAGGGGTACTCAAAAACCATCTGTTAAGTCATTGTGTTGTGGAGCAGCAGCTGAACAAGATAGTGTTTGAAGCATGGATATGTTGGAATCAACTCTAACCAGTGGGAACTGATTGTTAAATTTTCAATGTGAGCATTTATACCTTGGAAATCAGCAAATTCTATAGATCTAGACTTGATTGGTTATTTTGCAGATTATCTAGACTTAAGAAAGTGATGGAGAAAATGTTAATACAAATTAAACTTAAATGTTAGTTTAAATTGTTGTTTTTAATTTAATTACTAATTATTAATATTTAATAATTAAATATTGTTAATAAGAAAATGTTAATACAAATTAAACTTAATACAAAAAACTAAAATGTCATTTTTTTAAAAGCAATTGGCGTTAAGTAACTTGCTCAAGGTTACACAGCCAGTTATTTCTGGGTGTGGTGCTAAGTATCTGAGCCCAGATTCGATCCCCAGGTCATCCCGACACTGGGGCTGGTACTCTTACTCGCTGAGCCACCCGGCCACCCCAAAAATGTTATTTTAATATAACTAATATTAATGAACCTGCTCTATTAATAACTCTCTTGAGCTCAAGTCAGAGACTTAGAGCTGTAGTAACTCACTCTCTGAAGTTGCTGTTTGTCCAAGAGAATCATGACATCAGGAAGGTGATGTCATGACTTGCAAGTGAATTAGATTTAAGTGAGGCAGGGCTGTGCAAGGTCACCAGCCTCACTTTCTCCTCCTGAGCCATATGGGTACAGTGGCAAGATATTGATCAGGATGACTGGAGATGGCCCAGGATGTTGTGGGGAACCTTGATCTTTTCAAGCTGTCTTTAACGGGTCTCAATTTGACTGAGGCAATGTCTGTTTAGTGATTAAAACTTATGCTCTGTGAGTGATTTGAAGCTGTCTATGCTAGTGACTTTGTGGTATTCCAAAGTGTCTCTGACCAACTCTTGGGATGCACAGGCACTCATAGTAGAGGAACAACGTGGAGAAGTACTCGAAAGATATTTATAACTAAGTGGAACCGAAGCGCCACTTCCCGTTCAACAAGGATGACCCTACTCTTAACCCAATTAATTTCATTTTGGTTTGTCTGTTTTTTTAGTCTGGGCTTATGACTTCATTGGTGTGAGGAACTCTTGATATGGGAACTCTCTTCACCAATGAAAATGGGAAATTTGTCTGCAACTCACAGTCTTAGAAAGTCACCTGTGGCAGGTAGGGGTTAAGTGACTTGACCAGAGTCACATAGGTAGAATGTGTCAAGGTAGAAAGAACCTGAATCAAAAGACTAACAGTTCTTTATTAAGCACTTAGCATGTTCTAGGCATTACATTAAACGCTGGAGACACACACAGGCAGAAATGAAGCGGTGTCTGCCCTCAAGGAGTCTGCATGCTGTAGGGGAGACAGCGTGGACACATAGAGAGAAGTATAGACTAAAACTTCTTAAATACTGCGCCTATGATTTCATTGGTATTTGGAACCCTAGTGATGAAATTTCTACCAATGCGGGTTACCAATCACTCACAACTTACAGTCTTAGAGAATTGCCTGGGATGCTGAGTGTCTGGAGTCCTAGATCCAGTATCTGTCAGAGGTAAGACTCAGCCACCATGCCATGTTTCCCTCCTGTTGTTCTTCAGTCATTTCAATCATGTCCAACTCTTCATGAACCCATTTGGGGTTTTCTTGGCAAAGACACTGGAATGGTTTGCTATTTCCTTCTCCAGCTCATTTTACAGATGAGGAAACTGAGGCAAACAGGGTTAAGTGACTTGCCCAGGGTCACACAGCTAAGAAGTGTCTAAGGCTGAATTTGGACTCAGGAAGATGGGTCTTCCTGACTCCATGTCTGGCACTAGAATATACAAAGTTAAAACAAAGTCTTTGTGTGTGTGATTTGGGGATGAATGGGTACAGAGGGGAGGGAAGCCCTAATAGTTGTGGGGGTCTCTTGTCTAAAGTAACATTTTGTTGAGTTCTGAAATAAACCAGGGATTCTAGGAGACTGAGGTAAGGAGGAAGTACATTCTAAGCATGGGAGTCAGCCTACGCAATGATAGAGATGGGACATGAGATCTCACATTTGAACAACAATAATCACAAGCATTTATTATTGTACATCTCCTACTATGTGCTGGGCACTGTGCGAAACTCTATAAATATTATCTCAGCTGATCCTACAGTCACTCTGTGAGGTAGGTAGTAATAATATTACTCTCACTTTATAGCTGAGGAAACAGAATTTAAGTGACTTACCCAGGGTCACACAGCTAGTAAGTATATGAGGTCAGATTTAAATTCTGATCTTCCTGACTCTGGCAGCTAGGTGGTACAGTGGAGTCAGAAGGACTGAGTTCAAAAGTGATCTGTGTGACTGTGGGAAAGTCATTTAACCCCCATTTGCCTCAGTTTCCTCACCTGTAAAATGAGCTGGAGAAGGAAATGGCAAATAACTCCAGTATCTCTGCCAAGAAAGCCCCAGATGGGGTCAGAAGGGTTAGATGTGTCTGAAAATGACTGAACAACAGCAATTAAACTTCCTGACTCCGTGCCCAGAGCTCTATCTACTGTGCCACATCTAGCTGCTTTAGAGGTCATCAGGTCCAACTCCTTCATTTTACAGGTGAGGAAAGTGAGGCATAGAGAGGTTAAGTGACTTGACCAAGGTCACACAGCTAGTAAGTACCTGAGTCAGGATCTGAACTCAGGCCTTTCTCATTATTCATCTAGTCCTCTTTCCATTGCATCCCCTGGCCACCTAGATGTACTTTGTACATCCCCCACCCCCCAACCCCTTCAGTCCCCTGCTTTTAATCATCCAGAGTTTTATTTTGACCACTATGACGCAGCTCACAGTTGGAGGTGTTACTAGTATATGGATTTCTTCCCTTAGAAGTGAAGTTAATGGATCGATCAAGCCTCTGGTATTGTTGTTGTGTTTATTATCACTGATTATTATTATTGTTCACTGGAATTACAAGGGTACTCCCATTTTGGGAAACTCCTTTCCCAAGTGGAAGATCCTTTTGTATTAAGAAAATCCTTTTTGCTTGCCCTGCACCATAGTACAAGTCAGTAGCTTTGCTTTTTGAAAGCAAAGCCACTTGTAACCTCATAAACTGACTGGTAGAAAAGTGCAAAAGGTATTTTCTTTTCTTCTAACTTTTGCACAAGATTCGCCCTGCCTCTCTCCCACTCTAAAATGACTGTAGTCCCTCTCGAAGCCTTCAGGTTATTCCTTTGTAGCCAAGCTGAGCAGACTGCCCAACCTGAGATACCCCACCCTTCCCCCAATGTCCTTAACTGAATACTATCCTTAGGTTAATTATGGGAACCAGCCTATTATAGGTTTCCCTCCCGACTACAGGCTGGAGGATTGGAGACCAATTATAAGTACATACAGAAAAGACTGCCCATGAGCTAAGCTTTGGTTGCTCTGGTCAATTAGCCTTCAAAACAGACTGTCTAGGAGCCTGATCAGGCACAAGCTACTTTGCCAGTCAGGACTTGTAAATCTCCAAGAAGTTCAAGGGGCCTTACTGGTAAGGGCTGATGTAAAAGAGGAGGTTTTTTTTTTTTTTTTTTTTACTATATAGGGTGTTCCAAAAGTCATAGTATGGTTTTAAGCTATTAAAGCTTTAATTGCACTAAGACTTTTGGGATACCCTGTCTGAGCAGGAGCCAGCTGGCCTTGAATGACATTCCTTCCAAAGGCCTTATTCTACTAGAACAATTTGTTTCAGCATAGAGCTGGCAGAGATGTTGCAGGCCCATAGGACTGGGCCCATTATCTGGAAGTACCTGAGAGGACCATAGACAGCATATGTGCTCCAAGAACTTGTTGCCCATCTGGGATGCAGAGATCTGTAACTCATCTTTGCAGATCACTTATATCCTTCAAGAAAACTTGCCAGAATCTATGGGAGTTGTACATTGGCTTTTGTTGTTTGCCTCTTTGTGGTGTAGGGGTAATGTTCACCCCATGCCTACTCATTTAGAGAGCATTGACAAGTTGTTAAATGTTTGGGAATGGGCAGGAGAGCCTAATGACCTCTCTACAATGGTTTTTCATGAACCTAGAACATTGGGGAAAAAAGATCAGAGAGGCTGGTTTGACTAAAGTGGCAGGTCGCCTCAAGTCGCATGTGGCTGCTTTGCTTACCCTGGGCAACCCTCAGCCTGGGATTCTCTGTGACCACAAACCTCAGCAAAGATGGAATCTGGCACACCACGCTGACATTTCACAAATACTCATCAGTGTACATGCCACATTCCCTACACTAACATGAGGGGCAAGATAGAATATTGGAGGAGCTGGGAATCGGGAGAGTTATGTCTTCTTGAACCAGGTGCAATGTAGTAGAGTGGAAAGATCCATGAATTTGGAGTCAGGGATCCAAGTTCAAAATCCAACTCTTTGATTTACTTCCAGTGTGAAGCTGGATAAGTCACTCAGTTAGTTAAAGGCTTCAGTTTCCTCATTTACAAATGGAAGGGCCAACTTCAAATGTTCCTTCAAGTTCTAAATCTATGACGCTAGCATGATCCTGTAGGGGGTGTGTCTGCAATACAAAGATCTTAGGGTGATACGAAAATCTTGGCTGTCAATCAAGTGCTTAGCTCCACCTGTCATGTATTCCACCAAAAGACACTCTGGGGTAACCACCAAGCTTCTTCTGCCTCTTGTTTCTAATAATTGCTAGTTACTACTTACCCATTTTCTCTACCCCTTTATGGATGTTGTATATCCTTGTTTCCACTAACCAGAAAATTGACCCAGTCCCTCCTTCCATCCCTTTACCCTACTATATTTCCTTTAAACTACTTAACAGAGACATACTTGTGTATAGGCTTTAATTAGATTTTTTTGTTGTTCTGTTGTGTCTGACTCTTCATGACAAAATATGCCAAAAATACTGGAGTGGTTTTCAATTTCCTTCTCCAGATTCTTTTACAGGCTGGGAAACTGAGGCAAAGTGGGTTAAGTGACTTGTCCAGGGTCACACTAGTGTCTGAGGCTGAATTTGAACTCAAGTGCTTCTGACACCAGGCCAATGCACTTTCTACTGCACCACCTAGCTGCGCCTTAATTAGAAGAGTAGAAATGAAGCAAAGAAGATCAGTGGGATTGTGCCCACTGTGTACATACCCTAATCTGTGATCCTTCAGTTTCTACCTTATTAATCATCATCAGTGCTTCTAGTAACAGGTAGTCCAGAAGTTCAGTCAGGTCCTTCTGTTCTTTTTTTTTTTTCCAAATGCTGTATTAACTTCTGATTTACATTATTCATTTCTGCCAGATTTTGAGTTACAAATTTTCTCCCCGTTTTTCCCCTGCCCACCCCCCCAAAATAGCAGTCCCACAGGATATCCCCTCCTCCAATATGCTCTCTCCCATATTTTCTCCCATAACCCTTTCGACTTTTCCAGTGGATCTCTATGCCCCAGTGCCTGTATATCTTATTTCCCGATTACATGTAAAATAGTATTGATAATAGTATATATGTGTATACACACACATATGTATATATACACACATATATACTTATTTGAATATTTGATTTTAAAACTTTGAATTCCAGATTCATTCCCTTCCTCCTTTGTCACCCACCCTTACTGGGAAGATAAGCAGTTCAGTATAGGATGTACATGTGTGGCTAATGCAAAATAATAACATAGTAGATATATTGTAAAAGACTGACTATATTTCCCTCCCTCCTATCCCACCTCCCATTTGTTCTATTCTCTACTTTGATCCCCTCCCTTTTCAAAAGTGGGTGCTTCCAACTTCCCTCCCCCCCAGCCTGCCCTCCCTTCCATCACAACCCCTCTCATCCCCTTCCCCTGCTACTCTCCTGTAGGGTGAGATCCCCTATTTAGTGTGTATTTCACTCCCTCCTCAAGCCAAATTCAATGGGAATAAGGTTCACCAATTCCCTTTTGCCTTCCTATTCTTCCCCTCCATTGTAACCATTTCCCCTTGCCTCTTCTATATGAGATAGTTTACCCCATTCTGTCTCTCAACATCTCCTCTCATTATATTTCTCTCTCACCTCTTAATTTCACCTTTTAAGTATCATCCCTTCCTGTTAAATTGGTCCTGTGTTCTCTAACTATGTATACCTGTAAACATATATACACACATTCACATATGTATTCATATGCCCATATACCCTCATATATAGACATATATATATATATTTCTATTTCTATTCCCTTCAACTACTGATTAAAGTTTAAAAGTTGCAATTATTGTTTTTCCATGTAGGAATGTTAATAGTTCAACTTTGATAAGTTCCTTATGATTTCTTTTCCCTGTTTACCTTCTCAAGCTTCTCTTGCTTCTTGTATCTGAATGTCAAATTTTCTGTTCAACTCTGGTTTTTTCAGCAAGAATGTTTGAAATTCCTCTATTCCACTGAATGACCATATTTTCCCCTGAAACATGATACTCAGTTTTGCTGGGTAGGTGACTCTTGGTTTTAATCCCAGCTCCTTTGCCCTCCGGAATATCATATTCCAAGCCCTTCAATCCCTCAGTGTAGAAGCTGCCAGATCCTGGGTTATCCTGATTGTGTTTCCACAATATTCAAATTGTTTCTTCCTGGCTGCTTGTAATATTCTCTCCTTAATCTGGGAATTCCAGAACCTGGCTATAATATTCCTAGGAGTTTTCTTTTTGGGATCTTTTTCAGGAGGTGATGGGTGGATTCTTTCAACCTCTATTTTGCCCTCTGGTACTAAAATATCAGGGCATTTTTCTTTGAGAACTTCCTGGAGGATGATTTCTTGGTTCTTACTTTGATCATGGCTTTCAGGTAGTCCAATAATTTTTAAATTATCTCTCCTGGATCTATTTTCCAGGTCAGTGGTTTTTCCCATGAGATATTTCACATTGCCTTCTATTCTTTCATTTGTTTAGGTCTGTTTGACAGCATCTTGATTTCTCATCATTTGCTTCAGTCTAATTCTGCAGCAATGATTCTCCTCATTGAGCTTTTGAGATTCTTTTTCCATCTGGCAAATTTGGCTTTTTAAGGCATTCTTCTCCTCACTGCCTTTTTGAGCCTCCTTTGCCATTTGAGTCAGTCTGTTTTTTAAAGTGTTATTTTCCTCAGTCAGGCTGTTGACTCTCATTTCATAATTTTCTTGCATTGTTCTCATTTCTCTTCCCAATTTTTCCTCCACTTCTCTTATCTGCTTCTTAAGGTCCTCTATGGCCTGTAACCAGTTTGTATTTTCCTTTGAAGCTTTTGGTGCAGGAGTTCTGACTTCACTGTCTTCCTCCTGTTCCATGCTTTGCTCCTTTTTGTCCCCAAAATAGGAGTGTAATGTTGAAATCTTTTGTCTGCTTTGTTTCCTTTGCCTGGTCATGTCGCTCCTCAGTCACTTGACCCCTGGGCTTTTTGCCACAGTAGGACCAGACAGAGGAGCTTTTGTCCCAAATGCTGGGGTTTTCTCAGTTGCTGGAGGTATTCGATGGGTACATTCTCTGAGGTCTCCACACGCTCTGGCAAGCTGGACATATACCCCTGGACCTCCACCCTAGACTGCAATCTAGATCCAAGAAGGTTAAAGCAAGAGTGATTACCCCATCAGACTGGTGCTTGGTCCCCCTACACTCTGCAGGCCAGGAGCTGAAGCTGCCATGTGGCGCTGGCTGGCTGTGCTGGTGCCTCAGCAGCTTCTCGCCCTGGGGGGCAAAAGCCATGCACTCCCACTTACTGGTCCCAAAGTCCATACTGCACTGACCTCTCACTTTGTCCTTCGCATCTGTGTGTTGATAAATCTGGAAACAGCCACAGCTGCTGCTGATCTGGATTCCCTCTGGCCGGAGGCTGGTCAGGCCTGCCCTGGGGCTAAAGCCTCAGCGTGGGGCTGGGCTTGGCTCCCAGAGCTCTGTGCTGGCAGATTCCTGCCGGTCTGCCGGGCTGTCCTCAGCGGGAGGTTAGCTTCTCTGTGTCATTTTGTGGGTTCTGCAGCTCCAAAGTTTGTTTAGAGTCCCCTTTTTACATGGATTGGGGAAGGTGGAAGCAGGAGCAGTGGGGAGGTCCTACTTCTACTCTGCCATCTTCCCTTATGTTCTTTCAACCCATGTTACTCCCTTTGGGAAGTAGACAAGGCCATCTACTTGGGACTTTCCATTCAGGACAAAGCCTCCATAACTGATGGGTGTCTTTTTATATGATGCAAGAGTGCTCTTATCATCTCTTGTGAAAATGGTAAGAGCAAGACAATATCTGATGAATATCTGTCCCTTCCTGATCTCCAGTGATGAGCCAAATTTAATTCAGGACTGTGCCTATAGTTCTTGGAGAGATCCAAGGAAGTTTCCCTCTCATTGGGAGATACAAACTACCTGGCTATCACAGTTCTCTTTTAGGCAACTAAAAGAGAAAAGACAGGTTCTCCTAAATAAGAAGTCATTTTCCCAATCTCACTTTCCAGGATCCACTATATCCCCTGGCACTCAACTTCCTCTGTCCATCATATGGCTGTGTCTACTGCTTGGCCATACTTACCTTGAAGCTTTCTGTTGGCAGAACATGGGTGTTATTCTTTTTTTTTTTGAACATGGGTTTATTCTCTGGTCCTGTGAATTTATCTGTATCCTCATCTAAAAAATGAGAGATTTGGACCATATAATCTCTAAAATCTCTAAGGACTCCTACTCTTGCCTCTATGACACTCATATATTGGGAAGAAACTTCATGGAACAGAGGCTTGAGTTGGCCCAGAAGAGTGATGCATTTTGGGAAACATGATCTGACCTATCACAGCATGGCATAGAACCCAGAAGACTTAGGTTCAAATCCCACTTCTGATATAATCTGCATGACCATAGACAGGTCACTGTGCCTCAGTTTCCTTAGCTGTAAAATATGGCAATTGGACAGGATGTTTTATTCCAGGTATAGATCTTTCTGATTTCTAAATTTATATAATAGTAGTTGTGTTAAAGTAAGGTTCAACTATACTTTTATCTTCCTCACTCATGGATGGTGCCACTGTTTGCAGTCAACATAACCCAAAGATATCTTGGAATTTGGAGACCAGTTCCTGTTAGGGGGAGGGGAGTTTACCCAGTTATTACAACAGTCTTGTGACCCACGTAGTCTGCCTGGGCCTCAGTTTTCTCCCCTTTCAAATGAGAGGGTTAGTTTAGATTATAAGATCATAGATCTAGAGTTGGAGAGACCTGAGAGATTCCTCATTTTACAAATAAGAAAACAGAAGCCAAGAGAGGTTAAGACTCAGGGGAGGGGAACCCGTGGCCAAGAGGACACAATGTGGCCATCTAGGTCCTTGGGTGCAGCCTTTGGACTGAGTCCACGATTTACAGAACAAATCCTTTTATTAAGGGGATTTGTTGGGTGGAGTCTGGATTCAGTCAAAGGGCCACACTTGAGGACCTAGAGGGCCACATGTGGCCTTGAAGCTGCAGGTTTCCTACTTTTGGTTAAGTGATATGTTCAGGATCACACTACTAGTAAGTGACTGAGATAGGGTCTCAACCCAAGTCTTCCTGACTCCAAAGCAAGCGCTTCATCCACTATTCCATGCTCCCTCTCTGAAGATGACCCCAAGGGTCCCTTTCAGCTATAGAGTGTATTATGCTAGGAACCTGGTTTTTGTCCACCCAAGGTGCATTTGTCTCCTCTGATGGTCTTTGGGCAGGGGCTGGATGCTTCAGAGCATTTTTAGGGTGATCATGTTAGGCACCAGAATCTGCTGGGAGCTGCTGGTTAGCCTAGGTTGTAAATTTTGATGGCCAGAAGCTGCCCACTTAACTTGTGGTTTACTGGCTAGATTTCTTTCTTTCTTTCTTCCTTTCTTTCTTCCTTTCTTTTTCTCTTTCTTTCTTTCTTTCTTTCTTTCTTTCTTTCTTTCTTTCTTTCTTTCTTTCTTTCTTTCTTTCTTTCTTTCTTTCTTTCTTTCTTTCTTTCTTTCATTCTTTCTTTCTTCCTCCCTCCCTCCCTCCCTCCCTCCCTTCCTTCCCCTTCTGCCTTTCAGTCAGTGTCTATGGTAACTGTTTCTCTTTGAAACAGTAAGCCTGAGGGTCTCCCCCTCCCAGCTTGATTTTTTTTTTCTAATTAAAGGAGCCATCCCTTGACTCACTTCTTTCACTCTAATTGAGTACCTGAAAAGACCTTAGCCTAAAAGGGCCACGGTCTCTCATTTCATCCTGGGTCATCTCTAGTCTTCCTGATGAATATCTGGTCACTGGCTCCAGATGGCTCTGGAGGAGAAAATGAGGCTGGTGGCCTTGCACAGCCCTCCCTCACTCAAACCAAAGTCAACTGCAAGTCACGTCCTCATTTCCCTGATGCCACCGTTCTCTTTGAAAACAAAGGACAAACACAACAACAATCACCAGGATAGGAACATGAAATGATAAATGAGTCCTTGAGAAGGGACATTTGTAGAAGATGGACAGGGGGTAATACATTTTGGATCAGCAGTGTTTGGGATGAGATGGGCATCCTTTATGAGGTGTCAGTTGGGTATAGAAGTATGTGTGTATGTGTGTGCGTGTGTGTGTTTATTGATTGGACTTTGTCCAATATTTCTATTTCCTTAAAAGTTTAGGGGGAAAATTATGGTTGTTTTTTTTTTTTTAATGCAGTCAATGTCTGGTTTTTATAACCAGGAATAACTCCAAGACCTGGCCTGTCAGTCTGAGGGAAATGATGGGCTGAGGACAGCAAGATGTGCTCAGGTTTTGCCTTCCCACAGAAGGGAATAAAGAGTCAGAATTGATTAGGGATCCCTGAATTAGCCACATGCACACAAATCACCAGCTTCTTTGCCCCTGCTTCTCCAGAGTCAGGATGACTCTGGTCACTCAAGACAACCTAAAGAACCAGATATATTTCTAGTTAGACTCAAAACTCTTAGAGCTGGAAAAGATTTCAGACCCAAAGATGTTAGAGGAGAAGATCATAGGGCATGAAATGTCTGAGCTAAGAGAAAGGGACCTTAGAATATAGAATGGCAGAGCTGGGAGGAATTCTGGAACAAAGAATTTCGGAGCTAAGAGGAACCTTAGAACACAGAATGCTGCAGCTGGGAAGGACCTTTAAACATAGAACATAGAAGGTTAGAGCCAGAGGGGATCCTAGAACATAGAACATTAGAGCTCATAGGGGCTTAATAACAGAGAATGTTCAATTGGGAAGAGACCCGGTAGCATATAAAGTTAGAGCTGAACATTTAAGCCCTTCATTGTGCGAATAGGAAAATGACTTCTCATTTCTCATTGAGCTCAGTGCCCCCTGCCACTCTATACTTTGGAAAACTCAATTTTTATCTTCAAGGGTACTCCCTTCACTAGTGCAGGTTGCAGCCCATGCCTTAGTAGGTGGCCTGCTGGAGTTCCTGTGGTTGAAATGGTCATCACCGACAGAGCTGAGACCAGAATGTGATAGAGTGGACAGTTCATCAGACTTGGAGACAGAAGACCTGGGGTCATCCTCAGGTTCCATCACTTAACCTTTTAAATGAAGAAAAGCAATGGATAGGAATTCAGGAGACTTGAATGACACAACATCAGAACTGGGAGGGACCTTAGTGGTCAATTCATCCAATCCCTCATTTTAAAATGTGAAAACAGATACTCTGAGGGAGTAAAGTGAGTTGCCCAAGGTCACACAGCAAGTAAGAGGGAAAACTGTAATTCAAACTCAGATCTATGCTCTTTCTGCTACATCATACTTCTAGACCTGGCTTAGTTACTATCTTACTGTATGACCTGCTCCTAGGTTATCAAAAGTTATATAATTAGAACTTTTTATTAATCAGTCCAGCAATCAACAAGCATTTAGTGGCTGTGCCTGGAGTCAGGAAGACCTCAGTTAAAATCTAGCTTTAGACACTTATTAGCTGTGTGATCCTGGACAAGACTCTTGACTTCAAAATAGGGATAATAGCACTTACTTCCCAGGGTTGTTGTGGGGACCACATGAGTTAATTTTTTGTAAAAAGCACTTAGAGCAGTGCCTGGTGCACAGTGGGCACTAGAGGATTACTTATCCCCTTCCCTTCCTCATTTATTAAGTGCTCTAGGTGTCAGGCACCATACTAGGCACTGTGGACTCCATAACAGAAATTAAATAGTCACTACCCTTGAGGTGCTTACATCCTATCTAACCAAAGTCATGCAGACATTGAACCTCTCTTGAAAATCCATCTTATCAGCCTTTACCCTAAGGAGACATATATCCCAAAGAGGTCAATGATTTTTTTTTTAAAGTTACTATATAGGTCAAAATATTTGTAGTAGTACTTTTTGTATGAACAAAGAATGGGAAATGAGGTACATGCTGAGTGGGGTATACTCTCTCTCTCTGCACCCTTTGTGAAGACTCCTCAGAATGAGGAGAAGAGAGACAGAGACTATCTGGAAACCAGAGACAGACTTTTGTAAGATTGGACAGACCTGAATCCTGGGTTTCCTAAGAAATTACACAATCTAGGACCCTTCCCCCTCCTTTCCCTTGCTGTCAATCAGCCTTAAGCCCTTCAGGAATTTTAGGAATCTCTTAGAGCCCTTCCCCCTTCTTCACTTTGGCATTTCCCAAACCAGGATAAGTACATTTGGACTGGCTATCCCCTATTTCCTTGTTTTTTGTTAGTCTGCCTCCAAGCCACTGAGAGATAGAGGCCAGCTTCTTTGTTCCTTATCATTGGCAGAGATTTCAAGCTCAGATTGTAAACCTGCCTCCCAGCCAATGGGAGAAGGGACAGTGATAGGAGGCGGCTTTGACTGTGTTAGGTATAAATTCCCTCCCCTCCCCACCATTTTCTGTAACACACCTCATTCCTCTGGTTCCTACTGGTGGGAGGGATGCCCTCTTCTTGCAAGAATTGAATAAAACTTCTTGTTCTTTCCTTAAGACACCTCTGACTTTAAAATTTTTTGGGGGTAAGGGATTTTTGGGGTCCCCATGCCCCACACAATGTCTATTGACTGGGGAATGTGTAACAAATTATGGCTCATGTATGTAATGCAACTTTACAGTACCGTAGGAAAGGGTGAATATGTAGACTTTAGAGAAGTATGGGGAGACCTATATGAAAGGATGCAAAATAGAAGAAGAAGAAGCAGGAAAGAAATATTCACAATGAGTGGAACCAACAACAAAACAGCTGAAATTCAGTGCTGTGAAATTATAATGTCCAAGCTTGCCCCAAAGAAAAGACAGGAAATGTATTCCTCCGATCAGAGAGGTGGAGGGCTGCGAGTGTGGAACACAACCTATGGGAGAGGATTTGGTCGATCTGTTGGTTAGTATCAGTGAACTGAAATTTTTTTCTTTTTTTTTCCTTCTTTGTTATAAGAGATGGCTCTCTGGGAGCAAGAAGGAGAAAGAGGTAGAGAGGGTCATATTTGGAAATGTAATTGATGCCAAAACAAAAATTAGCAATATAAATTTTTAAATGCCAAAACATCATAAAATGTGGGTCTTGAACATGTTTCTGACTTTCAAGATTTTTCCCTTTTCTCTTGGCTAAAGTAGCTGTTAGCAAAGATGATCTGTGAGTTAAATGAAACATGTCATGAGAAGAGAGCTTACACGAAAACTGATGCTGGATCCAAAGGTCCTAGTGGTCCCTGACAGGAGTCCAGGACCAGATACAGATTAGCTATCATGCTGCTGATCAAATATGTTAAAATTTAGCTCCAAATGAACTTTATAATTAACTTTAACACAGTAAAACTTGAAAGGTTTTCTCCATTTATATATCTTTTTGAAGATTTGGTGTCCTAGAATCTATTTTGGGGACCTAACTCCTAAACATCTTGGCAATTCTAAATTAAAAAAATTCTTTCTTACCAAGATGAAGGCCCTTTTAACACCAAGCTTGCAGTAAGAAGCTCTGATCACTTCCTGTCAGTGTGACCCTGGGGAAGTCACTACCTTTGTCCAAACCTCAACAACCTCAGTATAAAATGAAAATAATAAGACTTGTTCTCTCTATCTCAGAAAACTACCAGGGAGAAAGTGCTTAAAGCTATAGACATGTAGTTATTATTATTAGGTCAGAAATGTTGTGAAATATGAAAAAAATTGATGTGAAAATGCAGCATAAACTATGTAGTGTTTAGAAAACATCAAAGGGTGTTGTAAATTGTAAACTCTGTAAATTAAAAAGTACTTTGCCTCACTTTGTGAAGGGCAGTGTAGGGTAGCTAGGTGGTCAAGTGAATAGAGCATTGGCCAGGAAGTCAGGAAGATCCAAGTTCAAATCTAGCCTCAGACACTTACTAGCTTGTGTGACCCTGGACAAGTCACTTAACCCTATTTGCCTTAGTTTCCTCACCTGTAAAATGAATTGGAGAAGGAAATGGCAAGCCAGTAACCCCAGTGACCCCAAATAAAGTCACAAAGAGTCATTTATGACTGGAATGACCGAAACACAAAAGTGTAAGGGGGAATTTACTAAACTTAGAAGAGAAATCTTTGACTTTAAACCCCTTATTACCTGAGTTCATAGTTTATAAATGGAGAGTTATGAGGCTACAGCGACCAGCTTTTCTAACCCCTTCATTGTAGAGATGAGAATACTGAGGCTGAGAGAACTTAGTGATTTGTACAAAGTCAACACAGGTATTAAGTCTCAGAGTGGTGACTGGAACCCAAGTCCTCTAACTTCAAAGTCTATACTTTCCAACTTTGGACAGTAATCATAATACAGAATCACACAGCTTGTAAGTGATGGGCCACATTTGAACTTCAATCTTTCTGACTCCAAGTCCAGCACTCTATCTAACTACTCCACCTGTAAGTCACTTTCTATCCCTAGGCCTCAGTTTTTATGTCTATGAGATGAAGAATATAATAATTATACTACTTACTTCACACCAAGGTTTCTGTAGGGAAAGTGTTCTCTAAACCTTAACTTATTGAAGAAAGGTGAGTTATTAGTATGTTGTTAGTACTAGGTAATGCTCGTTAGTGACCTAATTTTATATAGACAGTTACAAACTTGAAAAGCAGCTGGGTCACAGTGATTTAGATCTAAGCCTCCCTACACTATTTACAAGATCCTGGATTCCAATTACCCCAATTGAATCCCTGGATTTTCTGGCCCCTTCCTTAGATAACTGATGATAATGATCCGGATATGAATATAAATCATGTTCAACTCGCTCCTTTTTATTATTATCTTTTGTTTTTGTATCACCCAAATTTTTCCTGATATCCCTTCCCATTCCCCTTCCAGAGAGTCATCTTTATCACAAAGAATTTTTTTTAAAAGAAAAGAGTAAAAAAAATCAGCCAAACCAATCAATACATTAAATAAACCTGATATTATATGAAATGACCACACTCTTGAACCACTTCTTCAAGGAGCAGGTGTGTTCTCCTATCTATTCTCTGGGGCCGAGCTTGCCCTTAAAATGTTACATATTCATTTTCAATTGTTTTTGGCAGTTGTTCTTTGCATTTACATTGTTACCATTGCATATTGTTTTCCTGATTCTGCTCATATAATTTTGCGTCAGTTCACATAACTCTTTCCATGCTTCTCTATATTTATTATAATCATCTTTCCTTACAGCCCAATGATATTAATTTGTTTAGCCTTTCTCCAGTTGATGCAACCCTTTCCTTTTATAGATTTTGATTACAAGGACCAAAGAGGTGCAAATGGTCAGAGCCAGTAGTCAGAAGAGTCAGAACCCACATTTTGGTCTGTGGACTCCAAATCTAGTATACTTTTTACTGTATCATGCTATCATATGTGGCATCAATTCAACTCAACAAATCTTTATTTTTCTTTGAAGAAATAGATTTTTATTGGTGTCTTTTGCATTATATTGCTTAAATTTTTCTCTGGCATCTCCCTTCTGTCTTCTTCCCATCCTGTGTAATAAGGAATTTTAAAAGGAAAAAGAAAAAGAGGAAGAAGAGTACAAAAACAATCTAGTCAAATAAATCATTTACATTGAAAGAAAATCTGACCTATGGAGTGGTCCACACTCACGAAGCCTTTCATCTATGCAAAGGAGCGAGTGTATTTGTTCTTGTATTTTTTTCTTTGGTACCACACTTGTTTTATTTGATTTTGAAATAGTCCTTTTTGATTGTGTCATGGTTGTTCTTTCTATGTACATTATTGGGGTCAGAGTATACATTGTTTCCTTGCCTCTGTTTCCTTCTCTTTGTGTATACTGTTTTCTTGGCTGTACATACTTCACTATCAGTTTAGGTAAGTGTTCAGATGCTTCTCTTCAATCATCATATTTGTTAAATCTTACAGAACAGAAATATCCATTACAATCATGGTTTATTTCCATACAGTCTGTTATTTCCATACAATTTGTTATCCATACAATCACAATTTGTTTAGCCATTTCTCAATTAATGAGCATCTATTTTGTTTCCATTTCTTTGCCTCTGGAAAAGGAGATTCTAGAAATATTTTGCTGTGCATAAAGCCTTTCTTGACAATTATTGCCTTGGAGTATATGTCCCTCAACAAACATTTATTAAGCATCTGGTAGGTACATGAAATGGTACTAGATGATGAGGAGGCAGAAAAAATGAAAAATAGTCCCTGTCCACAAGAAGCTTACATTTTACTGATTCCCTAATAGAAGATTATGGAATGGAACCTATCAGCTGGCAGCAACAGTGTCCTGGTCATTCTATACTATGATGAGTGGTAGGGAGGACAAGACTGGGCATTTCATTAAAAGCTTGTTGATTAATGCCAAGTCCCTACCAATAACAGTTTAATATAATATAGTTCATTTGGAAAGCAAAGGCCAGTCCTGTCCCCAACTCCAGGCCAGAGCCATAGCTAGGATGGGATTACTAGAACATTTCTCTAGGACAAGATATTTAGAGATTGCTGACAATGCTTGTAATTCTTCAGCACCATGGAAACAATTGAGTTTTGAAACTACTTAGGAAGAATAATTAGTAAAATTAGAAAGCTACCAGATGGTATATATCCACCACTCTGGTGGCTGCATCCCAGGTGAGGGACCCTGTATCTATCCTCCGTTATGCCCAAAATAGACCTCCCATGGAGCCAGAATCTTCATTTCTTTCCCCCTACCATTCTGATTCTATGGGGCAGTGTCCTGAAGTATCTTCTCCTCCATCCACAATTGTCTTAATAATTTTACTTGAAAGCTTGCTATGTGCTGCTTGCCCCAAGGTGTGTTTTATATTGCTTCTCCTAAGTGCAAACATTAAAAAATTGCTAGTTATAAATTTGCCTCAACCTCACAGAAAAGTTATATGGAAACCCTGAAAAGCTACAGAATTGTTTAATTTCTTCATCTTGAATGTGCAATCCTGGCTTTTCCTCAGAGGCAGCATGGATCAAAAGTTTTGATCTTGTTACTAGGGTCAGAGTGTGTGTGTGTGTGTGTGTGTGTGTGTGTGTGTGTGTGTGTGTGTGACAGAGACAGAAAGACACAGAGATAGAGACAGAGAGAGACAGAGATAGAGAAACAGGGAGACAGAGACAAAGACAGAGACACGCAGAGACAGAGAGAGAAGGGGAAAGAGAAAAAGGGAGAAAGAAAGGGACAGGGAGAGAGGAACAGAGAGGGAAGAAAGGGGAAGACAAAGAGAGAGAGACAGAGACAGAGAGAGAGACAAAGACAGAGAGACAGAGAGAGACAGGGGGGAGAGGGAAAGGGAGAGGGACAGAGAAGGAATTCCTACTATAATTCAGTGGGGATACTAGTAGAGGTAGGCAAGACAATTCTTGTGTCCTCCAGGTGCATACATTCTAATAGGTGAAGATAACACATAAAGCACAATGGGAAGGTGGGGAAGACCAGTGCTTTTTCCAGCTTGGTTTAGAGCTAGTGTCTGTTTAGAAGTGAGGTGGAGGCTTTTTTCTAGGCAAGATTAGGTTTGAAAACTCACCTATTTGGACTCAGGGTGGAGTCTGAATTCAGATGGGAAGAAGGTGGAGTGGGAGAAGGCCAGAATGGAAGTGGCATGGTGTTGTTTCTAATGCCTGGGTAGTCACATGTTAATTCTTTCTCTCTTTTTTTTTTTTTCCCAGAGAAAGGAATGAGGAATGTATATAGACCAAGAAGCTGCTAGTTCAAGCTGTCCCAAAAGAGAGAAATCAGATATTAAAAAAAGAAAAGCCTTTAAAGGAAGTTTCAATTTTCTCTCCTTTTGCAGTGTGGGTCCTGGATGCTGTTTTCTTGGATGAAATATGCCCTTCCAGACAACAAGGGTGAAATGTGATTGTACTGAGATCTGGAGCAGGCAGCAACTCACAGGGAGAGAGATGAATCTGGGAGTACTTTTTTATGCCTCTGTTTCCATCAATTCAAGCCTTTGTAGTAGAGAGGCAAGAGTTCCCATATATGGACTATGTCATTAACATATGACATAATCCACTATTCTTCCATAAAAATAATGTATTGTTTCTGGGAGTTTTTGCTGTGGGAAACTCTACTGTCCAGAAGGAGAATCTCTATCTGGGGGGTAGGGGTGGGGGTGGGGTGAGCTTAGCTCTTCTGGAACAAAGAGCAGCCAGCTGCTATGTATTCTACAGAAATTTAGTGTCTTTGAACCTCTGTGTCCAAGACTGAATCGCATCCCATTGTCCCAGACACTCATCTATATTTAGGATTAAAAATGCCTTGTAATTCCCACTGAATCCCATCCTGGATCCTATGCTTTCAAATCCTGTTATTTTTTGCTGGTGGGGAGGAATCTAAGAAATCCCCCCAAAACCATGTGAATTTCAAGGCCAGTGTTTTTGGGGGGCCAGTTAGGAGATAGAATGTTGGGCTTGGAGTCGGGAAAAGCAGAGAACACATATCCAGCCCCAGACAATTAGTAGCTACAAGACCCTTGTTTAGTAGTTACAAGTGTCACTTAATCTCTCTGGGCCTCAGTTTCTTCCTCTAAAACCAGGAAAATAATAGCTCTTACCTTGGGGTTGTTGTGATGATCAAATGACTTCATATTTGTAAAGTGCTTTGCAAACCTTATATAATATGCTATATAAATGAGTACTATTCTTTTTCCCCGCCTAACTCAAGTTCCTTTGACCTCCCCTACAAATAAATGAAAGGTAGGAAGAAAGGGCAAGAATAAAACTGTAAGATGGAATCCTTCCAAAGCATCAGCCATTGCCCTTAATCCTTTGTTTCACATTCTTGCCTTTCTTATGCAGATGTGGTTGGCAACCAGACCCAGAGGCTTTGGGCTGAAAAACCTCTGTAATATGGAGATAAATAACACCTGTGCTATTGAGCTTGCAGCCAGCCCTAGCTCTGGGCTCCGCTGTGGTTCCATGGTTATTGTACTGGGCACCACACAGGGGCCGTCTTCGCATCAGCAAATGCCAGCTCCATTTGGCATTATTATAAAAGAGAATAGTATGGTATAGTGGAAAGAATGGAACTTGCAGACAGAGGGCGTAGGTTTAAATCACCCCTCTTGTTAGTTTGGTGACTTTGGGCCAACCCCTTCTCTGGGCCTCAGCTTCATTCTGTAGAATGAGGCGGTTGGACTAGATTACATTTAAAATCCCATTCAACCCTTGGTCTAAAATATTATAATCCAGTCATCTAATTCAAACCCCTCATTTTACAAATGAGTAAACTGAGGCCCAGAGTATTTGAGTGACATGGCCAAAGTAAACCAGGTTAAGTCACAGAACCAAGAACTCAAATACAGATGCTTCAATTCCAAATCCATTGCTATTTTCACCGTGTCATGGTTCTTTTAAGATTACTTTCACCTCTAAATCCTATGAAGTGATATATTCAAGAACCTTGGTCCAGGGAAAATCTGGGACTTTGGTGGAGAAAAAAAGATGCTCTAAAATTATTATGTAATTTGGTCATGTCTGAGGTGGGCATCTGCTTGAGAGTACAGACATAGATGAATATTAATAGCCCCTTTCCCCCAAGGGGCTGTAAATCAGTTAATTAGAAGCCTGTCACCAAGCTTATATTGTCTAGAAAGAAGCCCTATCATCAGCAGCACATGAAATAAAGGCTGCCATTAGCAGGTGATCACCATTTCCAGTTAAATGACCCATCTCCCATTAGTGCCCGTGTGGAAGGTGGTCTGGATCCTTCTTCCCCATGCACATTTTAATCAAGAAAAAAATTATTGCAGCCGTGGGATTTGCTGGGCTTTACAACGCATCGGCATTATTATGGGGTATGTAGGAGTGTTAGAGGCAGCTGGTTGCAAAGAGGAGAGATTGCTGAACCTGGAATCAGGAAAATCTGAGCTCGAATCTGGCCTCAGACACTAGCTGGGCAAGTCATTTAACTTCTGTTTACCTCAGTTTCCTCAGTTGTAAAATGGGGATAACAGAAGCACCTACCTTCCAGGGTTGTTATGAGGATCAAGGGAGACAATATCTGTAAAAAGTACTTTGCACAGGGACCATCTTTCATATCAGCAAATGCCAGTTCTGTTTGGCATTATTATAAAAGAGAAGAGTGTGGTATAGTGAGGCATAGTAGATACTATATAAGTACTTATTCTCTTCCCTTCCTCCTTAAGCCCCTCAATAAATTAGTCTTACATTGAAGGTTTGGGGAGGAGAGAGGAAAGGCTCTATCTAGGCAGATGAGTGGGGCTCCTAGTCCAAAGAGTGTTTATGGCAGCCTTTCTGCTTCCCCTATTTTCTGAAAGGGCTCTGTGAGTGGTTGGGCCCAGGTGAGATCCCTGTATGTTCCTGGCTCTGATGGTGTCAGCTTAGCCAGTGACTGGCCCGTGATTTTTCTCAGATTCTATGGAGCTGTACTGATGAGCCGTCTGAGGTTATTGTTCAGGCAACTGGCTGGGGTGGAAAGGCTGCTGCGTTTGGACTGGAAGAAAAGACCTGTATTCATGATGTTACTAGCTGTGTGTGACCTTGGGCAAATTATTCCCTTTCTCTAAACCTCAGTTTCTCCATCTCTAAGATGGGAACAATAATACAGCATATGGTACCTATCAGAGGAAAGGATAATTGTGAGGAAAGAACTTTACAGAGCTTTAAAGCATTATAGAATTAGTGTGGTGATATTGTCATTTTTGTTCTTGGTGCTAAAACAAGAGATAGTATGATAGTAAATTCATAACATCCTGGGTTCAAGTCCTACCTTTTACATACCATAGGTGTAGGACTTTGAACCAGTCACTGGGCCTCTTGGTAAGAGACCCAGGTAACTAACTCTCTAAAACAGCAGCCACCAATCTGAATTGGTTGTTAGAGTCACCTTACTGGAAGCTGTCTATAAAAATGAAATCACAGCTACAGTTATGTGTATATATATCTTATATCTCAGATATAGGAACCAGGGTCAAATTCATAGCAGGGCTTGCAGTCAGACTGATTTCATGCTGAATTTTCCTGAGTTAGGGATTTAAAGGACTTTATACATTCCCTACTAGGAGCCCTCATAAGTTCCAGGGTTAAGGGTGGTGAAGGTTAAGTGGCCCTAGCTGGAGAATGGAGAGCCTGGTCAATCATTTAATCCAATGTCCTTTGTTAAAGGTGAAGCCATTTTGTTTTCTGAGGAAGGACACATGTTGCCTAGGTTTAGAGCTTTAACTAGGGTGGGGAAATAGAGTTTAGACCCCAGGACAGCAGCCCTCAGAGTCCTTTAGCAACATAGAAGCAACAGAGGAAGCATAATTAGAATAAATACCGACTAGATTGCAAAATGGGGAGTCCCACCCTGATCCTATTCCCTGTGTGTGTGGTGCCTGCCCCTGCAGTGACCCAGAGTCTTTTTCCCTCCCCATTTGTGGGTACAGCATACCTCTTCCCCTGGGGTTGGTTCGTGCTGAAGGTAAACATTTTAGATTTTGGCTCTGACAGGGTGATTTGTTACCTGGGTGACACATTTGATGGGTAGGTAACACATTAACTGACAGAATAGTTACTGGATAGAACAGATTAGCTGTGACACATTAGCTAGGTTAACACATTAGCCCAGTGACACATTAGTTGGATAACTTGTTAGCTAAGTGACATATTGGCTGGGTGTCACATTAGCTGAGTGACCCACTTGTTGGGTGACAGATCAGCCAGGTTACAGATTAGCTGGGTGACAGGCAAGCTCGGTTACAGGTCAGATGGGTGACAGCTTAGCTAGTGACAGGTTTTTCAGGTTGCACATTAACTCACTAGAGGAGTCACTAGTTGCTTAATGAATGCTTATTAAATGAATGAATCCTGTTGCTGAGGTCGGGAAGTAGGATTAACTGCAGCTTGGGCTTTGGACCTAAACCTTCTCTGGGTCATAAGCTGACTTTGCTATCTGTTCATCACTTTCATGCTCCTCAGCCCCACCCTAGGCTCCCCACTTTTTGTTGTCTTTCTCTCCTTTTGAAATGATTACCTGTTCTGATGTGAATTCTAATGAACATTTTTTACAGTGTATCTTTTAATTAGGATGACCGTGCACAGTGTTCCCAGATGCTGTTTGGGATCTGACCACTTTGGACCATTCTGAGTAAGGTTGGGTTATACTGAGAGAGGCTACAACACAGGGATGGCTCATGCTCTGTGGGGTTCTACTGCTTTACCCTGGTCCATGGCTTCATTCAGTCTCTTGGGGTCCATGCCAGCCTATGAGCTGGCAATTTTTATCTAGGAGTGACTGATTTTTCTCATGGTCGTGAGAGGGATGGGTTTAATATCAACCCCAAAGGCTGAGATAAATTTCCCAATAAGACACAGCTATATTCCTGTTTTGGCTCAATGGGAGAACAAAAGGGAACCAAAAGATCCAGGTTGCCCTCTGTGGCTTTGGGGAGGCAGCCCAATGATGTCCAAGGAGCCTGAACCTGTAATCCCAAGCTCAAGGGTCTGAGTCCTGATGCTGCCAATTGCTGGCTATGTAACTATAGGTAACTCAGTCTGGTCCCTTCTCTCCCCCTCCTGAACTTCATCTGTAAAAGGAGGTAATGATGCCTGTAGCACTTACCTGACAGGGGCACTGGAAAGAAAGCTCTTTGTATATCATAAAGTGAGTTGGAAATGTAAGCTGTTGTTAGAGTTGGCTCTGAAGCCAGAGAAAGGAGAAAATACATGGAGGGAAAGAGCCTACCTTGAGACTAGCAGAATGAAAGGCCCTGTGTTTTTTTAAAGTGGAAATCATCCAGCTGTCCTCTTTTCCCTCAAAACTGGGCCCTGCTGTCTAGGCCTGGGCTCTCTAGTCTCCCAGCATAACCACTGTGGAGAATCAGAATAACCAGGCCCTCTGGCTCTTGGGTTAATTAATTAGGAAGAGAGGAGAATTCATGAAATATAGTAATGGTACATTCCTCTAGCACATTAAGGTTTGCAGAAGAGCCAACAGACCACAGGTATAGCAATAGTAATAGGACAGCTTCCATTTTCCACTGGGATCCATCCACCCAATGTCAGGGGGAGGGACCCAGCATGTCGGGTGGACCCCCCCTGTGGAGGATTATGGGGAGAAATGAATGAAAAAGCATGGAAGAGTGGAGACCTGTACCTTTTGGGAAAGTAATCACATCAAAACATTGAAGAATATTTCATATTGACCTTGGAAGGCAAATTTTTATGCTTGTGTGTCCTGACCTACAGGCTTCCCGGTGAAGGAACTTCCTCTACTAATACATAAAAGCAAGTGGTCAATCAGTCAATAAACATTTATTAAGTACCTTCTATATGCCAGGCCTTGTTCTAAGTGCTGGTGAGATAAAGAAAGGTAATAGAAAGTCCCAGCTCTCAAGGAGCTCACAGTTGAATGAAGGAGACACTATACAAACAACTGTGTGCAAACAAGTTATTTACAGGATAAATTGGAAATAATTAACAGAGGGAAGGTGCTGGAATTAAGCAGGGGAAGGAGAAGGCTTCCTGTAGAAGGTGGGATTTTAGTTGGGACTCGAAGGAAGCCAGGAGACTGAGATGATGAAGGAGAGGATTCTAGATATGGGGGACAGCTAGCGAAAATACCCACTCAAGACATGGAGGGTCTTGTGGTAGTTTTAGAGTTTTGGGGATGCAAAGGAAGTTGGGAAGGAGCAGGTAGGTGGCAGAAGAGCTGGGACAGAATGGTGTCTTCACAAAAACCTAGAGAGGTGAGCATATTTAGGAAGAGATAGTGATCGACAGTGTGAAAGACTCCAGAGAGATAAAGAAGGATGAGTTTTGAGAAAAGGCCATTAGATCAGGTAACTGAGAACACGGTGACTTTGGAGAGAGTGGTTTCGATTGAATAGTGAGGTCAGAAGCAGGTCGGATTGCAGAGGGTTTACAATGTGGAGAGGAGACAAAAGTGGAGTCACCTAGAGTATATAACTTTCTCAAGTTTAGATGAGAAGAGAGGGAAAATATAGGATAAATAGTTAGGCAGGATGTTTGTATCAAGCAAGAGCTTTTATGTTTTTTTTTAAAGAATGGTAGAGACATGGTGAATGTGTAGACAGGTGGGAAAGTGCCAGTAGATTGGGAGAGATGGAAGGGTTGGAAAGAGAAGGTAGGGATGAATGGAGAAGCAATCTATTGGATAAGATGGGATGAGATAGATGGAGGGCATGGAGAGTGGTTTGCTTTGGCAAAGAAAGGACCGTTTCAGACAGGAAATAGTGGGAGAACTCAAGGGGAAAAATGTAAGAAAGTCGCTGGCAGCGGAGAGAATGCCAGATATGGTGTCTAAAGGTTCTGCGGTTTCATTTGTAAAAAGTAGGTTGGACTGGTTACATGATCCCCAAGTCAACTAAAATGTCATCTTCTAGAAGCCTTTCCTATCCCGTCCCTTAATGCTAGTATCCTCCTACTGAATATAGATTGATTTTTCCTGTCTCCTTCTTGTCTGTATATAGTTATTTTCACAGTGCCTCCTCCATTAGACTGGGAGCACCTTGAGTACATGAACCAATTTTTGCCTTTCTTTGTATCTCTAGTGTTTAGTACAATGCCAGAAACATAGTAGGCACTTAATAAATGCTTTTGTTGACTGACCCTGCTAGTTCTAAATCCTCTGAGTTCCTACCAATAAAATTCCACAGATAAAAATAACACATCTTAGAACAGGAATAGAGTTGAAAGGGACTTTAGAGGCATCATAGGACCATTGATTTAGAGTTGAAAGAGACCATTGAGGCCATCCAGCACAACTGCTTTGATTTACAGAGGATGAAAATGAGACTCAGGGAAGTTAAATGACTGGCCCAAGGCTATACAGATACTAAGAGGCAGAGTCTAGATTTAAACTGTGGCCATCTAACCTGAACCCAGAATGATTTCCATTGTCCCTGCTGCCCATTTTCCCCATTGATTGCCTTTATAACATCATATAGTAGTATAATGGCAATCAATGGAAAATATATATAATATTATATGTTACATAATACGACGATCAATGAGAAAATGGAGTTCAAATTAAAGAGAGCTGTTTTCAATACCACTCTTCCAGAACACAGCTATCCTGTAAATCTAGATATGGCTGGCACTAAAATGAAATTAGAAACTAGAAGGGTTATTTATTAAGAGCCTACAGTCTTTGTTATATATTGTAGAAATCTGTAAAAAATGGCATGGTACCTTCTTTTTTAGAAAGCTATTGTTTCTTGAGAGACAAGATAAATAGCATATCCAGGTTTAATAATATTCATATTTGAATCTGTCATCTTTCATCTCACTCCAAGTACAAATCCTCTGAATACCAGAATCAACAGTTCCTGTTTACTGTTTCTACCTTTTTCTAAATAGCTGGATCTTTGGTGCATCCAGCCCAGTTTTCAAGTTATCTCTTGGCCTACATTTGTTCATTTGGTTTTATCAAAGAGCTTTCACACCTAGCATTTCCTATTCCTTTTACCATCCAGGTCATTTTCCAGCTTGTAAATATCTTTTCTAAAATGTGACCTCTAGAACTGCACAGCCCTCCCTCACTCAAATCAAAGTCAACTGCAAAATCACAGAGAGAGTGAAGAGGGACAGTAGAGGAATTAAGGCTGTGAGGGGCCTCAGCACATACAGTTTTTCAGTCATTTTCAGTCATGTCCCAGTCTTCATGAACCCATTTGGGGTTTTCTTGGCAAAGACACTGGGGTGGTTTGCCATTTCCTTCTCCAGCTCATTTTAGAGATGGGGAAACTGAAGCAAAGAGGGTTAAGTGACTTGTCCAGGGTCACACAGCTAGGAAGTATCTGAGACCAGATTTGAACTCAGGAAGATGAAGTCTTCTTAAGCAGCAGGACAGTGCCACTTAGCTGCCTCATCCTCTACAGAACTAAAAACTGACACTCCTAAAACACAGATCTGATTGAGTCGCTCTCTTAATTGAAAATGACTCCTTAATGCCTATACCTGGCATTTAAATACATTCAGCAACCTCCTCCCAACTTCTTCTCATATTGTTCTCCTTCCCTAATTCTCCATTCCAATCACACTAGCTGGCCAACTCCTGCAGGTGTCCAGCTGGAATGCACTCTCTCTTTACGTCCACCTTCGAGAATACCTAGGTACCTTCAAAGCACAGCACAGAAACCCTACATATAGCTAGCTTTTCTAGAACTTTTAGCTTGCAAAGACCTTTACAAATGTAATTTCGTTGGATTCAAACAATGACCATGAAAAGTGGATACTGTTATCATTATTCCCATTTTGCAGATGAAGAAACAGAAGCTTATAGAGGTCTCCACAGTCACACAATATCTGAAGTCACATTTGAACTTAGGTCTTTCTGACTCAAGGCCCCAAAGCTCTTTCCATTGTGCCATTTACTTGTCACTGAGAGTTCATTTAATCTAACACCTTCCTCTTCCCATACTCTTCCATCTTAGACAAGATGAAACTGAAAGATGAAAAAAAGAAAAAAAAGATGAAACTCCTTAGAAAGGAAAAGTGATTTACCCAGGGTCACACAGTAATGAATGGTAGAGCTAGGACTCCTCCGTGGATCTGCTGACCTGCAGGCTAGTTTTCTTCTCATGGTACCTCTCTGATTATGTTTTCTAATTGGAGAGACAGCTAACAGAGAATTTCTCTTCAAGGTGTATGTGGAATCCCCATTTTCAACCTATTAAAATACAATAAAACATAATCCACGAAATCTCTACCAAATTAAGAGAATATTTTCTCTGTTGACCCAAAGGGCACTGCAGTGTTTTATTGGATCTTGGAATTATTATCCTGAACATTGGTGGTGTACACATCACATAGACCTATAGAATAACGAATTTAGATTTTGTTTTTAGCTTTTGATTTGTTTTGGATTTTGGAAAAATGAGAGCTTCCTGGACAGTGTTTCTCAGTTTCATTTTCTTCAAGGGAAGAAGCAAATCAAACATCAATTATTTATCAAGTAGCAGGCACTGGGCTAGGCCCTGGGGATACAAGGACAAAGAATGAAACAATCCCTTTCTGCAAAGAACTTACAATCTAATGGGGGAGACAACAAGGACATAGAGAAGTATATCCTGCAGAAATGGAAAGGGAATAAATACAAATAAACTGAAGGTGGTTAAATGTAAGGCAGTTTGGGAGCGAGGACACTAGTCTTACCTTAAATATATGCTAGTTTGGGAGGGTCATCAGACAAGCTTTCATTCAGAAGAGAGTGCTTGAACTGTGTCTTAAAGGAGGTGTGGGAGAGGTGAGGAGAATGGGCATTTCCCATGTGGAGAAGGCCCATGCAAAGGCAGAAGGATGGGAAGTAAAGTGTGTGTGAGGAGCAGAGAGAGGACAGTTTGGCAGGACTAGGAGAGTGTGTGGAAGGGAGAGTAATGTCCAGAAAGGCTGGAAAGATAGATTGGGTTCAAGTGGTATGGGGCTTTAAAATTTAAACAGAGGAGTTTATATTTTATCCTAGAGGCAAAAGAATCAAAAAACCACCTGGAGTTGATTGAGTGGGGGTAGTGCTTTGATGGGTCTGTGTTTAAGAAAAATAAAAAGATAAGACATCAGCAGAATGATGTAGTAAAAAAGGCAGGCTAAGAGACAGGAGCATTGGGTCTTTGTAATGTTTCTCCTGGCCCTTGCCCTTGGCAGACATGTCATAGACTGGGCCTGGGAGCCTCCTACCATGAGGCAGAAAGCATGGGTTGGATTAGAAGCATATGTCCATACCAGAGGATTGTAGCATTCAAAAGATCAAGACAAAACATAGTCAAGAGTCAGACAGCATATTTAGAAACTGAGATACATGAAGAGGGCTCAAATTAAAAAAAAAAAAGTCTGACAGTTTGCAGCATTTGGTGTCTTGTGAGTGTATTCATGTTTTCATGCCTGAGGGTGAAAGAGTGAACCAGCTGCCATCTTGTGTCACCCAGCATCCCGAAATTAGCTTCAGCTGGGTCACTCCTTACCATGGCAATTCGAAGTGGCAACAAAGAAGTTCTAGTCCAGACTGCCACCAATTTTCTCCATGGCCTTGGGCCACTCACCCCTTTGGGATCTGTTTCTTTCTGCCCCAAATAAGGGCAGATTAGATGTTCTCAAAGGTTCCTTTCATTACATCACATTCCAAATTCCTAAATTTCCCTTCCAGTTGTAGCATCTGTAGTGTAAGGTCCAGCCAATGCTGACGTTCTGTAACCTCTGTTTCAAGGCTCTTTCCGAATCTGAAATTTCAGACTATAGATCACATGTTCTATATTCTAAGTTCCCTGCCAGCTATGTTTTTCTATGTTCTAAGGTAATTTCCAGCTCTCAATTGTATACTTTAGGTTCCAAGTTCCCTCCCATCTCTAAAATCCCTACCAGTGCCGACATTTTGTGTTTTATATATTTGGGTGTCTTTTAGCTTTGATGTTCTGAGGTCCACCTTCAGTCACCTTGATCTGTATCTCGACACTAGACCCAGGTGGCTCTGGAGGAGACAGTGAGGCTGGTGACTTTGCACGGCCCTGCCTCATTTCAATCCAATTCACTTGCAGGTCATGGTGTCATCTCCTTGAGTCATGGTCCTCTTCCAGAATGAAGGACACACAACATCAACAATAGCTTTGACATTCTATATTCCATGTCCTATGTTCTGCAGCCTTTCCTGCTTTTAACATTGTAGGATTGTAGGTAGGGACTTCATGATTTATCATTCCTGGGGAGCAGTCATCTGATGAAATATATATGCATTGCTTGTATTTATGTTAACTGGTATTGGGATGGATTCTCTTTAATAAATAGATTTTCACTCATCATGGCATCCCCTGTTGTATGTGGAGGAAGACACTGAATGCCATTGAGCCCTTTTCAGCCAGATGACTTGCAGAAAGGACAGCTCTAGTCCCAATTCTCTCATTCTCCACAAAAGGAAATTAGAAGCATTAGAAAACTCATTCTAGCCAAGCACCTCGGCAAGAGCTGTGAGTGGCAGGAGTGGGTCAGCCACCTCTTAGATCACGTTGGGCTGGCACATCATTTGCAATCTATTAATCCTGCCACCAGTAAAACTAATTGCTTAAGAACTAAGGAGGGCATTTCTGCAGGCACCTTAGCCTTCCCATAAATGAAAGCATTGTAATTCCCTTTTACAGCCTGGAGCCCTATAAAAGGTAATTTGAGCAACATTTAATAATGCTGGTTTTATAGGGTGACTGGTGCCTTCTGGGGGTGGAGTAAACCTCGGCTCCGATTAGCCACCATTTTCAGCTGCATCCCTCTAACACCAATCAACAGTGCCAACTTCTGATCCAGGTCAGAGGGAAAGGGATATATGGTAGAGGCTGAGAGGCAGAGAGGATATTAGAGGATGGGAGACCTTAGCACCCAAGAGTGAAAGGTGTGATTGTATCTATGAGAACAGCAAGAAATGGGCATGGATTTCCAGTACTTACTACCCGTGTGGCCATGGGCAAACCAGGGTCTCAGTTTATGAATCTGTAAAATAAGGAGGATTGACCAAATAATATTGATCACCTCTGAGGTCCCTCCAGCTCTAGACAGTATTAACCCTTCCCACTTCAGTGACTAATGATCCAGCCGTCCTCCTCTGCCTAGCTAGCTCCAAAAAAACCCAAACAAAACATGGGACATGTTGTCAGTGCTATCAAACAATATTCAGAGCCTCATTTACTGTGGTAAGTAACCTTGAGCAAGTCACTTTGCATCTCTGGGTCTCAGTTTCCTCATTTGAATAATGGGGATAATAATCCTTGCCTATCTAGCCTTTCAGTGTTGCCCTGAGGATCAGAAAACATGAAGTGTGTTAAAGTTCTTTGTAAATTCCTATGTGAAATAGGTGAGATGCAGCGTGTTATAGGGGAGAGACTGCTAGACTTGGAGTCAAAGGACCTGGGTTCAAATTCTGGCTGTTGCTTACTAGCTTTGTGATCTTGAGCAAGCTACTTCCTGTCTCAGGCCTTCAGTTTCCCCATATGTGTGAGGAGAGAGAATGGACTTTATGATCTCTACAGCTTATGATCCTTCATGATTTTTATGCTTTGCCAAGTTCATATTTGAGGATGGTCAGTTAGTCAATAAGCACTTATTAAGTGCCTTCTGTGTGCCAGACACTATGCTAAGTCAGGGTATACAAAGAGAGACAAAAACCAGACCCTGCCCTCAAGGAGCTCGGAGTCCAAGGGAAGCTATGAACAAACAAATATGTACGGACAGCCTACCTATAGGATAAATAGGAAATAAATAAGAGAGGGAAGGTACTAGAAGTAAGAGGGATTAGATAAGGAGAGGCTTCCTGTAGAACAGAGGTGTCAGATGTGCTGCACATGGCTACAACATTCCTGAATACAGCTGGCAGCAGATTAAAATGTAATAGGGAAATACTATTCCCTATTATTAATTACTATATATATATATATACTATATATATATATACTATATATATATACTATATATATATACTATATATATAATTACTATTCCCTAATACTAATATATACTTAAATCAAAATAAGTAAAAATACAACAAGACATAGGCAGTATTAATGCGTGGTTTTCTAAGCCAATACGTAGCTGCAGGGATCCTTTTGTAAGATTTAGTGTCCTTTGTCTCCCCCTTTTCTGTTTGAGGCGATTGGGGTGAAATGACTTGCCCAGGGTCACAAAGCTAATGTTTGAGGCCAGATTTGAACTTAGTTCCTCCTGACTTCAGGGCTGGTCAGTCCTCTATCCACTGTGCCACCTAGCTGTCCCCACCTGCCCCTTTTCTATCTGAGTTTGACACTGTTGCTGGAGAAGATGGGCTTTTTAGCTGGGACCAGGGAAGTCAGCAAGCAGAGATGAGGAGGGAGAATGTTGTGTGTGTGTGTGTGTGTGTGTGTGTGTGTGTGTGTGTGTGTGTGT
>NW_027187360.1:2040317-2133347 GCF_028583685.1 Petaurus breviceps papuanus | reverse complement strand
GTGTGTGTGTGTGTGTGTGTGTGTGTGTGTGTGTGTGTGTGTGTGTGAGGGGGGTAGGGTGGGAGAGGGGGTGGCCTGTGTTGGAGGAAGGCATTATCAATATTATCATTGATCTATCAATGGTCTTGTGACTTCATCCAGCTGACTTTTTGCTCCAGGGTTGCAGTTTTATCCCCTCCAGCCCTCCTCATTCTTTTTGTCCTCATTTCTGTAAACTCTTCACAGACAGCCTAACCATTAAGCAAGAGGGCTTCCTTTGGGTCCCTTTACATTGTGTGGGATACAGGGCAGCACTGAGTCTGTCTCTTTTTAACTGATGACAAATGTGGAAAGAGTGGTGGCTTTAGAATCAGAGGGTTAAAATCTTACCTTATTTACCTACAACCTTTGTGATCTTGGAGCAGACATTCAGCCTCTGTGAGCCTTAGTTTTCTCATCTGTAAAATGACCAGATTAGACAGCCAGATGACCCCAGAGCTCCTTTCTAGTTTTAATTCTTTGACCCTCTTTTGATCATTTACGTCTTATGAAATATCATTATTTTGTAGAGAAATATTAAACATGAATCTAGGACACACAGTGAATCTCAAGGAGTTGGTTCTGACTATAGAGACAAAAAAGGAATATAAATACATTTTTAAAAGAAAATTCTTTTGTAGAACATAAGCTCCTTGAGGGCAGAGACTGAATTATTTTTCTTTTTTGGTATCTCCAGGGTAGAATATAGTAGGCACTTAATTGAATCAAATTGAATGGGAGTCATAGGAGTTGAATCACAGTCCAAGGCTGTACTGTCAAATAAATGTACCGTCAAAGGCAGGCCATGAGAAATTGCTTAATAAGAGGTACACGTTGTGCTTTGGAGTTCAGATGAGGGAGAAATCATTGTGATCACAGAAAGCTTCTCAGAAGAAGCAGGGCTTAAGCTAGGCTTTGCCAGACAGAAAGCATTTGGATCACTGCAAGAGGAGGAAGGAGGACATTTCTAGCTAGGCTGGGTTTTTGGGGGTCATGGTAAAGAAGCAGGGGTAGAGCCAAGGGTCAGCAGCTGTAGAAGCGTCCGTGGGTCCTGCCAAGGTTCAATTCCATGACGTAGAGCAGGGATTCTGGAAATAAGGTCCACCCAGGATCTCCCATGGGCAGAGGTGGCAGGTAGTGGGAGGAATGGGTAACAAGTTCCTAGTATTAAAGCTGATAACTTGGAGGCATCACTATTTCATTTTTAACATTGTTGGAGTTTCACCCAAAGCTTTACTAGTGCTCATGTTCACTTGAGGGAGGGATGCCGGCAGTAGGGTGAGAGTAGGTAAGGGAAAAGGAGGGGCCCAGGACTTTCTCCCCTAAGCCAGATGGTAGAGCCATAGTTGGAAACCCATGACATTTATTGTAGAGAGAACATGCAGGTTAGACCTGGTAGAACATGAATTGGTTGTTGTAGTTTTTATGGGTATGAGCTTATATAAATTACTGCAACTGTCTCAGTCTCAATCAGATATCCCACACTCATTTTGTTGCTGTTGTTTAATTGTGTCTGACTCTTCATGACCCCACTTGGGGTTTTCTTGGCAAAGGTACTGGAGCAGTTCACCATTTCCTCCTCTAGCTCATTTTACAGGTGAGTAAACTGAGGTAGAGTTAAGTAACTTGCCCAGGGTCACACAGCTAGTAAGTGTCTGAAGCATGATTTGAACTCAGGTCTTCCTGATTCTAGACCTTATGCTGTATCCACTGAGCTATCTAGCTGTTCTCCTACACCCATAGATTCATAGAATTCCAGGGTTGGAAAGGACCCAAGAACATCAAACAGAGAATGGCAGGACTGGACCTGGGCAGCTAGGGGGCACTGGACCTGGAGTGGAGAAGGCCTGGATCAAATGCAGCCCTAGACACTGGCTGATTACTTTACCTCTGCCTCAGTGTCCTCATCTGTGAAAAGAAGATAACAGTAGCACCTGCCTTCCTGGATTGTTGGGACCAAAGGAGACATTCATAAAGTGCTCTGCTAACTTGAAAGTGCCATGTAAATACGATTTATTGAAAAAGACCTGAGAACACAGAAGATAGAGATTTGCAAAGGATGTTAAAACACAGAATGCAAAGTTGGAAGAGGCATTTGAATATATGGGACCTTAAAACGTAGGATGTTAGAGTTGGGAGGGAACACAGAACATAGAACGTCAGAGCTGGAAGGTATCTTTGAGCATAGAGAGCTAGATCTAGAAAAAAAAATTCTATAACAGGTGGGGAATCTGTGGCCCTGAGGCCACATGTGGCCCTCTAGGTCCTCAAGTGCAGCCCTTTGACTAACCCAAACTTCATGGAATAAATCCCTTAATAAAAGGATGTGCTCAGTAAAACTTGAACTCAGTCAAAAGACTGCACCCAAGGACCTAAAGGGCCACATGTGGCCTCAAGGATGCGGGTTCTCCTCCCCTATTTTAGAATATAGGATGTTAGAGCTGGAAGGGATCTTTGAACATGGAATGTTAAGTCCAGAAAAAATTCTAGAACATAGGATGTTAGTAGTAGAAGTGCCCTTAGAACAAGGGTTCTTAACTTTGGTGGTGTTATGGACTCCTGTGTCAGTCTGGTGAAGCCTATGGACCCCTTCTCAGAATAATATTTTAAAATGTATAAAACAAAATATATAGGCTTACAAAGGAAACCAAATATACTTAAGCCTACTATCAAAATCTGTTGGTTTTTTTTTTTGAGGGGGGAAGGCAAGGCAGTTAGGGTTAAGTGACTTGCTCAAGATCACACAGCTAGTTAAGTGTCAAGTGTCTGAGGCTAGATTTGAAGTCAGGTCCTCCTGCTTTCATGCTGCACCACCTAGCTGATCCCCAAATCTGTTTTTAAAAAAGTTCACAGACTGTAGGTTAAGAGAGAATGCTCAATCTGCAAAGATCTACTCCAACTCTGGTTTTACAGATGGTGAAACCGAATCACCAAGAGGGGACATAACTCGTCCAAGGTCACACAGAAAATTCGCAGCAAAACTGCCCCTGGCACCTTGTCTGCTGTCCCCCAGGTCACCAGGTCTCGGTCAAGTGCTTTTTAATTCTTACAGCTAGAGCTTAGATGGTGGTGTCAAAGCATGTGGGGACCCTTCAGAGAGGAGTTTTCCTATAAAATGCAAAGCGTCATCAGCACAGTTCCAGGTGTCATCGTTTGTTTACACAAACACAAGGCTGAGGTTCTCACTTCTGGTGACAAAGAGAAAGAGAAAATTCGGTGACAGCCAGTAATTTTCTCTGCCACCAAAAGTCACATCTGGTTCAATAACAATAATAAATACCTTTCTCAGCTCACAGACACATTCCATAAAGGATTTTAAAATAAAAGTTCATTTTTCAGTCCTGAGAATAGAAAATCAATCCTGGAGGGTGCCTGAGAGCAGGTTTTCTATTTTCATGAGCTGATTTTGGTCAGCCTCCTTCATCATGTGGACCTTTTAGATGCCACAGCAGCTTTCTCTCCCTTCATCAATACCTCCCCCTGCTCCTTTCCTTCTAACCCTCTGACTGGGGGTGGGGTGGGGAGAGAGACTAGGTAATACATATTGGTGATTATTTAAGGAGGAGTTGAGCAGATGTGAGCCTCTCCTCCCAGAGATGAGTGCACAATTCTCTCTCTGTCCCTCTGTCCCTGACAGGGCTGGCTGCCGCTGTCCCAATTAGCCAACTTCTCATGAACTAGCTGCTGGCAGCACGCAGGGCTGGGAAGGAAAAAGAAAAAAAATATTCACAATTGGTGACTGCTTCCCTGGCTCTGTTATCACGTGGACAGCAGTAGCTGTAATGCTCACAATGTGGCATAGCAGGGTTGAAGAAAGCGTGGACCGCTTTTGAGTCCTGAGGCTCAGAGAGGTCAAATCAGCTACCTGATGTCACACAGCTGGCCTGTCACTGTCTCCTGAGTCCTGGCTGGGTTGATGCGCTCCTCTACTACCCAGGCCATCTCCTCCTATCCCTCTCTTGCTGTGAGCTTGGCCTCCAGGGGCCTCGCAGGACCCAGGAACAGCTTAAACATCGCTTTCTGCAGGAGGCTTTTCTCAATCCCCCTAATTGCTAGAGTCTTCCTCTCTAAGAAAATCTTCTCTGTATGTGTCTTGTATGTATTTGATTGTGTATACGTTATGTTTCTCACTAGAATGTGAGCTCATTGAGGCTATGGATTGTTTTTGCCTTTCTTTCTCTGTAACCCCAGCACTCAGTACAGTCCCTGGTGAATAGCAAGCACTTAATAAATGCTCAGTGAGTGACTGATTGAGTCAGCATTTGAACCCAGGTCCTGAGCCTCCCAAGTCAGGGCTCTTTTCATTAGACTAGGGTCAAAAATGTAATAAGTGGCAGAGCCAGTACTCACACCCAATGTTATTTTTATAATTCTCAATAACAGCTCTCATTTCTGTAGTATTTACTATTTAGTAATGTTTAGTAGGGTTACAAAGCTCTTTACATCTGTTAACTCATTTGATCCTCACAACAAAAAAATCAGCTAATAAATGGTGATTCCTTTGAATTTGAGGAGGTAGGTGCTATTATTATGCTGATTTTACAGATGAAGAAACTGAGACTGAGATAGTTAAATGACTTGCCCAGGGTCACACATCTAGTAAGTATCTGAGCCCAAAATGGAACTCAGACTTTCCCTGACTCCAGGGTGAGAGTTCTTTCTACCTGTGCCAGTTAGCTGTCTGAATGGGGTAAACTAGTCACTCTCTAAGATTCCATCTATCTGTAATATTCTGTGTTCTAAGGCCCCTCCCAGCTCTGACATTCTGTGTTCTAAGGCCTCTCCCAGCTCTGACATTCTGTGTTCTAAGGACCCACCCAGCTCTGACATTCTGTGTCCCAAGGATCTTCCCAGCTCTGACATTCTGTGTTCTAAGGTACCTTTTAGCTTTGGCTTTATGTGTTTTCAGATCCTGTTCAGCTCTGATATTTTGTTTGAGAGTGCCTTCCGACTTTGAAGTTCTCTATTCTGAGGTCCTTTTCATCTCTGATGAACTCTATTCTAAGTTCCCTCTTGGCACTGACATTCTGACTCCTAAGGTCTGTTCTAGCTCTGACATGCTATGTTCTAACTGCAGGGGTATAGGAGTCATCTTCCAGGGGGACTGTTAAAATTTCAATGTGAGCATTTATACTCCACAATTTGTCAAGTGCTATAAATTATGGATTTGGTTGTTTTGTTGATTGTCTATACTTAAAATAATGGAGAATTTACTTAAGGGTGTTGTAGGAACATTAATTTTTTCATTAAAAATTAAAGAGTTGATTGTAAAACAGTTACCAGCAGACCCCTGATTCTCAGGTCCTTTCAATTTTGATATTTTATGCTCTAAGGTCCCTTCAATTTTGAAGTGCTGTGTTTTAAGCCATCCATAAGCCCTGACATTCTATATCTAAGGCCCTTTCCAGCTCTGATATTCTATGTTCTAGGGTCCTTTCAAGATCTAACATTCTGTGTTCTAAGGGTCCTTCTAGCTCTGACATTCTGTATTCTAAGGTCCCTTCCAGCTTTGGCATTCTGGAGTCCAAGTTCCTTTCTAATTCTAACAGGTACTGTTATTTGGTCCCTGCTAGTTCTGATATATTATTTTAAGGTCTCCACAAGCCCTGGGATTTTATGTTGTAAGTTTCCTTCCAGCTTTGACAGGCTATATTCTAAGGTTGCTTCCGGCTCTGACATTCTATATTCTAAGGTCCCTTTAAGTTCTAACATGTTCTGTTCTTTGGTCCCTTCTAGCTCCAATATTCTGTCTTAAAGGCCCTATGAGTCCTGGTCTTGGATGGTCTAAGTTTCCTTCCAGTTTTGACAGTCTGTGTTCTCAGGTCCCCTCCAGCTCTGGCATACTGTGGTTGAAGGCCCTTTCAGCTCCAAATCCTAGGATCTCTGACTTTTTATTATCCTTTTTTAACTCCAGAGATTCCAAGTGGGTCAGCAGCTTCACAGATTTGGGGACTGAGCCAAACTTCTTCCATCTGGTGCAGCACAAAAGACGACATACTCCTGCCAGTGGAAGTCATTGCTCTCTGTGATAACTGTCCTTGCAGAGCTTCCAAATTCAGGCCAAACTCGCTCACACACCCATCCCCTTGGAGGACAGTATCGAGAGGTGCCAGGTTCCCTGTCTCCACCCGGCTATCTGGTCAGCTCCCTTTGCCAACCACCAGGAAGCCGACAAGGTATTAGCAAAGTCATTCTCTTCACCCCCAACCCCATGGCCTAAAAGAAGGCCCTTGTGTGGTGGCAGGAGGAGAAAGACAGAAGGAACACAGCCCATCGGGGAGAGGCAGCCCAGGCCTGCAAGCCCAGGCCTGCCACTGACTCAATGTGGTCACTGACCTTGGCCAAATCACTTACCACTCCTGGACCCTCGGCTGCCTCATTTGTAATATAGGAGGAACAATGAGCTCTGAGCTGGAGTCAGAGAAGTTGGTTTCTGATCCCTGTTTTGCTAATAATAATGACTGTCAAATCAAATGAGATAAATACTTGTAAAGGGCTTAGCACAGTGTTGGGCACATAGTGGCACTACATAAATGCTAGCTATTGTTATTATTAGCTAGCATTTTCATAGCACTTTAGTATACAAAGTATTTTACATATGTTATTTCATTTAGTCCTCATAACAGCTCTCTGAGGCAAGTCCTGTTATTATTCCCATTTTAGAGATAAGGAAACTGACATTAAGTGACTTGCCCATGGTCATATAGCAAGTAAGTGTCTAAAACAAGATATGAATTTGGGTCTCCCTAACTTTAAGTCTAATACTCTATCCACTGTGTCACCTAGTCACCATTGGAGGAGGAAGAAGAAGGAGAGGGAGGAAAAAGAAGAAAAGGAGGAGGAAAAGGAAGAAGGAAGAAGAACGAGGTAGGAAGAAAAAGAAAAAAGGGAGGAAGGAAGAAGAAGAGGAAGGAGGAAAAGGAGGAAGAAGGAGTGTTTACTTGAATGCCTCTTCATGGTATGGAGATAACTTTGGACTCTTAAAGGCTTTGCCAGTGAAATTCTGGCTTTGGCTGGAAGGACTTTAATATTTGAGGCCAGTGATAAGTTGTGTTTCTGGTATTCAGTCATCAGCCTAGTTAAATTCAGACAGACTGGTCATTAGGGTGATCACGGGCCTCACCATGTAAAGTTTTTCTTTAACCCTCAGCAATTCTTGAAACAGTCTTTAAAAGCACAGATTTTCAGTCTTCACCGGTGAAGGTGGTTCCCATGTTGGTGAAATCAAAGATGCTTAAACTATAAAATAATAAATAAAATTAATACTTAAAACTCTCTATAGATCTTTAAAGCCAATAAAGCTCTTTCCCCTTAATAGTCCCATGAGGGAAGGCAGTGTAAGTATTAGCCCTATTTTGTAGATGAGAAAGTTGAGGCAAATGTGGTGTTATTGAAAGAGTGCTGCCTGGGAATCAGAAGAGCCAGAACCTGAGCAAATCTCTTCATATCTGTGGCCCTCAGTTTCCTCCTCTATAAAAAGAGAGGGTCAGATTAGATAACCGCTAAGGTCCCTTCCAATTATAAATCTGTGATCTCATCATGCTAAGAGATGTAAGTCAATTTGTGTGAGGTCATGTGGGTAAGAAATGACAGAAGTGGGACCAAGCCTTAACTTCAGATCTAGCCCACAATTGATGGAACCCCAAGGAAAAAAAGAACTGGTCCTTGGTTAGTTTTGTGAAAAGCTTTCTAGGGAACAGAGTCCATTTACTTGGAACCTTGGATCAGGAGGATTTCAGAATACAGTGATTGAAAAGAAAGTGAAATTAGTAATGTGTTGGGGGCATGTTTTTTTCTTTTAAAAAAATATTTTGGCAGTTTTTAGGGGAAGAGCAGAAGGTGGGAGAGAAGCCCAGTTACTGAGCAGGAATCTCTCATTCTTCATTCTGAGAGGACCATTGGCTGTTGGATTCTTTTCCAAGCCATTTTCCCAGGTGCACATACAATTGTGAAAAGGGGAGATAATAAAACACAAAAAAGAGGGAAGGAAGATGAGGAGCTGAGGGTGGTGGGGCCTGCCTGATACATGCGAGGTACTTGGAGAGAGGTTGCATTGTGGGGTCCCTCAAGAGTCCTGGACTCACAGTAGCTGCAAGAACAGTCAGAGGATGATGAGAGACATCAATGCAAAGGAGACGGGGCATAGGTAGGGACTGGTTGCTAAGTGACAGCGCGTGTCTTTCCCTCTGAGCAGTGAAGCCTGGGCTCCATGAAGATGTTTGACTCCATTCTCATCCATATTCATAGGAAGTGCCTTTGAGATCATCTTATCTGGTTCCTTCATTTTATACAGAGAAAGCTGAGGCACAGAGAAGTGACTTTCCTGATGTCACACAGTGAGCCTCAGAGCCAGGATCTGAACTCAGGCTTCCTGACTCCAAAGACATTGTGCTCTTTCCATTAGTCAGTCAATAAGCATTTTTTAAAGTACCTGCTGTGCCAGTCACTGTATTAAGCACTAGGAGACAAAGGCAAATTATAACCTCTGTCCTCAAGGACCTGTGAGTCTAATGGGGGATACAGTACACAAAGAACTACAGTTAAACCTTTCATGTTGTGGGGGTTAGGGACATGATGCCCCTCTTCCTAATCTGGAAAATCCATGTAAAATATTTTGAACCTCCCTTTGCACCAGAGAAGAAGTCTGAATTTTTCCTTTTTCTTTTATGGTATATTTATAGTACCTTATTGTAAAATTTGGGTTAAGTATTTGTACAATACTTATATTTATATATATTGTGTACAATACAATAATTTGTATTGAGGCTTTGTATCCTCTGCTGGCTTTGTGTGTCATGTGTGGCTTCTGTTAAACTCTCCCCAAATTATTATTTAATTTCTTATGCCAACACATGCTATATTGAAACCAAAATGGGGAAAGTCGCGATGTGGAAGGGACAACTGTGTGTACAAACAAGAAAGAGACTGGATAAATCAATGGAAACAAGCTACTAGCCTTAAAGGATATGAAGAAAGGTTTCTTGAAGAAGGTTGGACTTGAGCTGGAACTTCAAGGAAGCCAGGGGCAGAGATGAGGAAGGAGAGAATGCCAGGCATGGTGAAACTGCCCACTGCTGGAGATGCAGTGTCTTGTGGGAACCACAAGGAGGCCAGAGCCATTGGATGGCAGAATAAGGGGTATGGTGGGGGATGAAGAGTTGAGAAAGTGAGAGGGTTAGGAAGAGGCCTGGTTATGAAGGGCTTTAAAGATTTTATATTTGATCCTAGAGGTGGCAGATACTGCTTGAGTTTATTGAATATGAGGGTTTCATGGTAAGATCTGTACTTTTTTGGAAGATCGCTGTGGCAGCTGAGAGGAGGATGGACTGAAAGGGAGAGAGTCTTGAGGCAGGGAGACCAACCAACAGTCAATAGTCCAGGCATGAATTAACAAGGGCCTGTACCAAGATGGCGACTGTCAGAAGAGGAGACAGATATGAGAGATGTATTTCTCCCTCTAGCAGGTTTCCAAGGAATTGAGACTATGGATCCCCTACAAGATACAGCTAGGGAAAGAAAGAAACAATTTGTTTTTATTGCTGCTTATTTTAAAAAGCATCATGGTCATAATAATATAAATGTAATAATCACTAAAAGGAAGTTAAACATGGCATAACCAAAAAAAAAAAAAACCAATGAAAGTCTTAGAGGACAGATAATCAAACATACCACCCTCCTCACAGAGTAGAGGCGGGGGACTACATGGGCAGGATGTTATATACATTGTCAGAAGTGGTCTCTAAATCAGATGTTTTTCATTTTCAATTTGGAGACAGGAAGGATTTGGGAGCTCTGCTCCCCACCCCAGAAATTACTCTTATGTAAGAACAAAGTAGAAGCATATTAAAACCTCCTTTTCAGTTCAATTGAAAATATTAAGAAATAATATTTTCTCTAGCCTAAAACACTTTATCCCTTTAAAAAAGTAGGGAATAGGCCCAGAACAAAAGGACCTCTTCAGGACTAGGGATTAAGGGTGGAAACCAGACTTAGAGCAAAGAGTATCCCTTGTCCAGTTAAGATCATTGCCTTTTCCATTGCAATGGCGATTGACAAGATGTTCTATGGAAAGAAGTTCAGAAAGGATTAAGATGCTCATCACTGAGTTCTTGAGGGCTGTGGTCAAGGAAGAGACTCCATAGTTTTAGTTGGAGGTTAAGTGACTATTGTTTTGTAATATTTACCCCAAATTTATATTTTAACATTTATGACCTTTTTCTTGTTCAAGATCTCTATAAATGTCACTTCAAATTGTGTTTGGGTAGAGAGATATCTTAGGATGGGGGTACTATGTCAATTCGGACATTTCTCTTTCTAAGCTAGAATTGTTTGGATTAAGAATAATGTTAAATGAATAGAAATTGTTTCTTAACTAAATTAAATTCTAATTAATTAAATTAAAAGTTGTTTCATGCTTAAAATGTAGAGCATGGTATTAATATTTTTCCCTTTGGCAACAAAAAGCATCAATACATTTTGATGTTAACTAATAAAATATATTTTAATTATAATTAATAATATTTTAAAAAAATTTTATAGGCTATTTTCCTAAACACAGGGAAGCTGAATAGTTGTAGAAGCCCCTGACCAGAAAAACCAGGAGGAATTTAGAGCCACAGTTATCGGGTGGTCTCTTCTCTTCTACCATGTTGGGCAAAGTTTTCTATTTTCTGGTCTTGAGTTTTCTTGTTTGTAAAAGGAGGGGGTTAGACCTGGAAAGAGCAGTAGGTTTAGAATTGGAAAGTCTACATTTGAATCTCAGCTCTCCATTTACTTACTATTGTAACCTATGGCAAATCACTTTCCCCTCCCTGGGTCTCAGTTCTACCTGTAAAATGAACTAGATGAGTTGGTTTAAAAAATTATTTCTTTCTTTAAATATTACCCAATTACATATAAAAAATTTTTAACATTCATTTAAAAAAATTTTGAGTTTCAAATTCTCTTTCTCCTTCCAGCCCCTCCACTCCCCCCCATTGAAAAGGCAGGCAATAAAATATTGATTATACATGTAAAGTCATAAAAGATATTTCCATATTAGCCATGTTGCAAAATAATACACACATGCACACAAAATACTAAAAATAAAGGCAAAAATATTCTTTGATTTGATTTCAGAGTTCACTGGTTCTTTCTTTGGAAGAGTAACATTTTTTGTCATGGGTCCTTTGGAATTTATCCTGAGTCGTTGTCTTAATCAGAGTATTTAAGTCTTTCACAACTGATCATCCTTACCATATTGCCATTACTGTGTACAGTATTCTGGTTCTGCTCACTTAACTCTGCATCAGTTCATGTAAGTCTTTCCAGGTTTTTCTGAAAACATTCCCTTTATCATGTCTTTATAACGTAATAATATTCCATCACAATCACATACCACAACTTGTTGAGCCATTTCCCAATTGATGTACATCCCCTCAATTTCCTATTCTTTGCTACCACAAAAAGAGCTGCTGTAAATATTTTTGTACAATAGGTCTTTTTCCCTTTTTTATGATGTCTTGAGATATAGACCTAGTAGTGATATTGCTAGGTCAAAGGGTATGCACAGTTTTATCTCCTTTTGACTATAGTTCCAAATTGCTCTCCAGAATGCTTGGACCACGAACTAGATGAATTCTAAGGGTCTTTCCAGTGTTAAGCTCCTTGCTCCTAAGCATATGTAATGTAATGTTGGCAGATCATGATCCTCTCTAAGTAACTCTTTGGGCCTCATTTCCCTCTTCTGTAAAATGAGAGGCGGAGTAAATGATTATATTTAGAGCTCCCCTTCCTGTTGTAAATTCTATGATCCCATGGCCCTTCCAGTTCTCAGGATCTATAATTCTATTCTTTCCTTAAGTTCTGTTCTTTCAATTTACTGGCTGAGCAATGACCCATCCCATGTCTAGGCCTCAGGTTCTTTATCTTTAAATGAGGGAATTACATTAGATCTAACTTCTCCCAGCTCTGCCATTAACTATGAGAGAGTCTAAGAAGGTAGAAAACAAGAAACAATTCTCTCTCTCTCTCTCTCTCTCTCTCTCTCTCTCTCTCTCTCTCTCTCTCTCTCTCTCACACACACACACACACACACACATGAAAGAATGCCAGACTTACAGTCAGAAGACCTGAATTTGAATTTGGACTCTAGTACTGCCCTTAGACTCAGGCCTCAGTGTACCCCAAGCCTGGGTGGGTAGCAGCAGTGGCTTCTTGGAGCTCTAAGGACACTGCCCTGTAGTCACTCAGAGATTTGCCCAACCTGAATCAAGGAAGGATATCACCACCAATCCCTGATTTTAGAATTGAACATGAAACTACATAATAACCACTCTTACCACCCTAAACTGTACAAACACAGACCTGGACGCCCCCAGATAAACCTAAAACCCTTGGGAAGAGCTAACATGAGACCTCTTCTCAGCAGAACCGAGTTATGTCCATCCACTGCCTCCTATTTGTACTAACTCTGTGATCCTGGTCAAATCCCTCCACTCATTGTGCCCCAGGGTAACTGTAGAATAGTTGCCTATCTACATGGAATCTCCTCAATAGGGAGCTCCTTACATAAATGCAATCAGGTTGGGGCCCAAAATACGTATTGTTGTTGCTGTAGGAAAAGTCCCCGGTGATATCTTTTCGAAGAGCCTTCTCACCACAGCTGCTGGGAGTTGAGGGATGGGGGCTCTTTGGTGGCCTGAGCTGTCCTCAGAAACCCGGCAGTGATGAACTCATGCCAACACCTGTGCTGACAAGGGGCCCACTTACTGCAAGAAAGAGCTGGAGAAAGGGATTGTCACCAGGCCAAGGGGCTGGAATTTGGCCCTGCCAGGCAGGCAGCTGAGAGGCTCTCCTGTCCAGGCCAACCAGCATGACCTGACTGCACAGCTTGTGGGATCCTTGGCACAGTATCAGCCTGGCTTGAGGCCGATGCCAGCTCTTCATCACACATCACACCCCCTCCTCCCCCTCCCCCCCAGGAAGGAGGGGAAGGGCCAGGGGGCCAGGGCATCCCAGCCCACAGCTCTTTAGGGATGGAAGGAGCAAGGCTACATTCTAGTCCCCTCTCTGAAGCAGATACACAGACACAGGGCCCAATTCTGGCTTCTTTCCCCAGGACCATTCTTGAAGTGAAAACCAGACCCACATTTTCAAAATTCAAAATAACCTAAATGTCTATAGGCTGTAGAGTTATAAAGTATTTTAAAAATTTCATTCCCTTTGATTCACTTTTTTTTCACAAGTTAACAGATTTTTCATTGTAATCTTTTTATCCAAGTCAAAAGAATGTTATGTACTTTAACAATGGAAAATAGCGAAACATACTTCATAAGCATTAGGCATTGTGAGGCTTACAAAATGGTACTTACACAGAGCTGGAAGGAACCCAGAGGTTATCTAATCCAACCTTTCCTCCCTCCCCAACCCCATTTCACAGATAGGAAAACTGAGGGCCAGAGTAGGAAGCCATTGTGCCTGTGTTTCAAAGCTAGTAAGTAGCAGAGGCAGACGGGTGGTGCAGTGGACAGAGCTGTGGACCTAGAATCTAGAAGGCCCGAGTTTGAATTTAGCTGCAGTCACTTAACTAGTTGTGTGAACCTGGGTGTTTAACTGCTGTTTGTCTCAGTTTCCTCAATTGTAAAATGGAGGTGATAATAGCATCTACCTTCCTGGTTGTGAGGATCAAATGAGATGTTTGTAAGGAGCATTTTGCTCAGGTGTTATATAGAGACTTCTTCCCTCCTCTTCCTCCCCTAAAACTCTAATCCTCTTGCTTCCCCTGCCCTGCTCTCCTCTGATTTCTTATTCGTTCTCCCCTCCTCTTCTTCCTCCTCCTCTTCCTTTTTCCTTTTCTCCCTCCTCTGTACCACAGAGATGGTCACCCAGGCGCTACCCTCTCAGGAGGAGAGCTTTGTAACTGTGAGGTGACCCACTGGAGGAAGCGGGACCCTGAGCTTCTAGGACCCTCTGTTCACTGAGAGAATCTTGCAGGTGTTGCCAAAGGAATTGGCTCAGTGACCAGCAAAGGTAAACAGAACCGTTTCCCAACACAGTGCCTGATTTTCTAGGCTTCCACACCCGCCTCATTTCGATGCACTCAGTCATGTGTGAGACAGTCGATTGCCAGATTTCACAGACCTCTGGAGAGGTGCATTCCACCCTGTCTGTGCTCCAGAGCAGAGAAATGGGAAAAGAGAGGAGGGGGCGAAGGGAGGGAATGGGGGCCTACAAGGCCCTTTCTTCAGGGAGTCCCTGCCCCCACCCTCTGCATGCTGCTGAGACCAAACCACCCTCAGTGCACACAACTGTAAGCTATTCAATTTGAAAACAGGTAGTGACAGGTAATGATTAAAGCGTTGGTTCCTCCTCCCCCAGTCCTACCATCCCAATGGCCACAGAAATGTTGGGAGAGGTTTCTCAGGGAAGGCTCCAGTCCTGGAATATGAAGTTTGTGTTCCCCAAGACACACGATTGCATTCAATTAGATCCTTTGGACACAGTGACTCCAACCACACATCACTGAGTAATCATGATAGCTAATATTTATATAGTGCTTTATATATATTTGTATAGATACTCTTAGCTCACTAGGCCTAATGCATTACAGCAAATTCAAGCAAGTCATGGATCCTTTTCTTATCCTTCCCTGTCCTGCTCTGTTATTGAGTTGGATGGCTTTTGTTTCAAGCCTGGATGGTTCATTTGAACATTACCTTCATCTCATGTTGTGTCTTTGCTGTGCTGTAATGGAAAGAACACTGCATTTGGAATTGGAAGACCTGGGCTCAAGTCTTGGTTCTGACACTTATAATACTTAGAGCCTGGGGCAAGTCATTTCTCCTTACTGGGACTCAGTTCCCTCCTCTATAAAGGGAGGGGGCTGTAACAATCAAGAGAAAGACTGAACAAAATCTGGCATATAATTACAATGAAATATTATTGTGTAGTACGAAATGATGAATATGAGGCATTTTGAGAAATGGGAAGACTTGTATGAACGGATGCCAAGTGAAATAAACAGAACCAGATGAACAATATACACAATGATGAATGTTATTTAAGGGAAAAGAACACCGTAAGGAATCCAAATACTGAGTCCTAGAGAGCACATAATGAAACAGATCTTTCTTCTCTGAGCAGAGAGGTGGGGGACTGTAGGGACAGAATGTTGCACACATCGCCAGTTGCCATCATTGTATCACTCATTTTGCTTAACTACTTTTGTTTGTTTGTCATTGTTTAGTCATTTCAGTCATGTCTGACTCTTTGTGACCCCATTTGGGGTTTTCTTGGCAAAAATACTGGACTGGTTTGCCATTTCCTTTTCCAGCTCATTTTACAAATGAGGAAACTGAGGCAAACAGGGTTAGGTGACTTTCCCAGGGTCACACACCTAGTAAGTGTCTGAGGCTGGATTTGAATTCAGGAAGATGCATCTTCTTGACTCCAGTCCTGGTGCACTAGCCACTGTACCACTTAATTCTGGGGTGGGAAGCTGAGTATGACCAGAAATAATTGTTCAGTACGAGCAAGAACCATCAATAGAACTTGAAAAAAGGAAGGAATTGCTTTTTAAAGTAACTTCCAGTTCCGACATTCTATATGTCAGCTCTTTCGGAGGCGGAGGGATACGGTGCAAAACCCACTTGATTTGTATTCAGAGAACATAGCTTGAATTCCATCTTTGTTCTTTACCTTAGGCAAGTGAGTTCATTGTCGTGAGCCACGTTTATTTTTTGAACATTGTTTCTATCAACCCTGTCAGGACCTGGATAAAGAAAGCCCGAGATGTGTGCAGTTGAATTGGCTCAAGACCAAGCTTTTGCACATCATGCCTATTTACAGGTAAGAATGTATTTCATTGACTCAGCTAAGGAAGAAGAAGACGGCAGTGTGGTACAGCGGAAAGAACATCAGATCTGGAGTCAGAGGACTTGAGTTTGAATCCTAGTCAAGAGGGACCTCTTGGGAAAGAGTTGGAGTCTTTACATAGTCAGTCATTATTGACTGTGTGACCTCAGACAAGTCACAATCTCCCAGAGACTCAGTTTCTCATAGGCAATTGATCTATAATCTAGAAATCAATAAAAGGAGAGGGTTGGAGTAGATAACCTGTGGTGTCTCTTCCAACTTGATGGTATTTATTATATCTACTATGTGCAATGCCCCATGTTGAGAGAAATGCCAAGGTGACTAAGTCGTGACCCCTGTCTGGAAGGAGCTCACACTGCAGTGGGAATGGAAGACATATATCTCTTACATGGGACATGTAAGTGGGACAGATAAGACATATATGCAGAGAAACATAATACATGTGGGATGTAACAAGTGCAGAGATGGGTTATGAGGGTTATGAGGTCTGACGAGGGAGGGATCACTCTTTCCTGTGGATATGGGAGTGTTATAATCCTCAGAACAAAAGAACAGGTATCAGAGCAGGGCCTGAGAGCTAACTTGCCAATAGGCAGGATGCCTTCCTGTGAGAGTGTATCTTTTTATGACGCTGGTTCTCCTTAATTATTTCACACCAGATTCTGACCTTTGGATCATCATCTCCCCTCTGCAGGGGAGGAAAGTGTGGTTAAGTGACTTCTTTGTTGTTGCTGTTGTTGGTCAGTCATGTCTGACTCTTTGTGACACCATTTGGGGTTTTCTTGGTAGAGATAGTGGAGTGGTTTGCCATGTCCTTCTCCAGTTCATTTTACAGATGAGGAAACTGAGATAAATAGGGTTAAGTGACTTGTCCAGGGTTACACAGCTAGTGAGTGCCCAAAGTCTGATTTGAACTCATGAAGATGAGTCTTCCTGACTCCAGGCCTGGCACTCTATCCATTACGCCACCTAGCTGTCCCCAAGTGACTTGCTTAAGGACAGTCTGTCTAGGTCTATTCAGTGCCAAATACCTGGCTAATCCCTTCAATTCTGTCCAAATTTACATGTCATTGTGTGGTGGGAACATCTGCAGGGTTGATTGCATTGGCAGCTATAGACCAGATGTCGACCAGAGCTTCACTTTGAGCTTTTCATTCTAGTGTCTTCAGAACTTTAGTTAGAGCACTTGAACTGATCTACCTTGGAAATATTCCCAGTACCTGGACACACTCTTTGTGGCAGGCAGATTGCCAGCTAAGAGACTTACAGGGACCAGTCTAGCAAGAGCACCTCCATACAGACTGTCCAGGCATCTTAGTGACATGCCTTCAATGTATGATCAATCTGACTGGGGGCCCATAGAAATAGAGAGGACAGGTGCCTTGAGACCCTGCTTCGAACAGTAGGAAGCCAACTTTCAGCTACTCTCCAAAGAGTTTGAACAATGTATATAGCTGGGATCAAGGCTGGAGTCCTAGCTCCATCATCTACTTACTATGTGACCTTGAACAAGTCACTTCTACTTTCTGAACTTTAATTTCCTCATCTGTAAAATGGGAATAATAATCCCCATACTTCTGGGCAGCCAGAGGCAGCCAGGTAGTGCAGTGGATAGAGCAACTGAGTTAAAATCCAGTTTCATATATTTGCTAGCTGTGTGACCTTGGACAGATCACTTAACCTCTGTCTGCCTCAGTTTCCTTATCTGTAAAATGCAGATAATAATAATAGACCCAAACTCTCAGCATTGTTGAGGGGATCAAACTGTAAAGTGCTTAGCATGTGCCTGGGAATCTGCAGCCTCGAGGCCTCCCCTGATATAAATTCTCCTCTTCCTCCTCCTTTTTCTTCCCCTCCAAAAATTTTTTTTATAATGTGCTATGGTTATAATCATGCCAAGTATATTTTCATGCCCATCTAACAGATGGAGAAACTGAGGGACTGACTACCCACTTGTGGAACAGATTATAGGGGTGAGGTATCCTGGTTCCCAATAATGAAGCTTTTGGAAACTGTAAAATAAAAGTTTTGACTTGCCCGAGTTTTCCACCTGGATGACCCTCTGGTACAGTTGCAAGGTGAATCTCTGTTGGCTTTCTAAGGTGGATGGATCTCTTTGCAAAGGCCTTATCTCTTTTCCCAACTGGCTCTATGGTCTGACCCAGGCTCTGTAAAAGTGGTAAAAAAAAATCAAATCAAACCAGGTAAGCTCTGAATTCCAGAACACTTCTCTGATTCAGAGGGCAGTCTGGTGAATGGTAGGTCCTCAGAAGAAGGCGCTCTCTGAAAGCCCTCCAAGATTTATCCCCTTATCGGCACTCCCAGTAATTTATTGCAGGGCCATGGAGATGAAAGAGGAGCCCATCCTGGGAGTGGGGAGAAATTCCTTTAAACATCTCTAGAAAAAAAAAATACTCCTTCATGAAGAACATTTACTTTTTGAACTCTATTTCTATCAACTCTGTCAGGACTTGGATAAAGAAAGCCCGAGACATATGCAGTTAAATTGGCTGGAGATCAAGCATCTGCCCCTCATGTATATTTACAGGTGAGAATATGTTTCAATGATTCAGCTAGAGGGAGAAGGAGACAGTGTGGCACAGTGGAAAGAACATCGGATTGGGAGTCAAAGGACTTGAGTGTGAATCCTAGTTAAGGGGGACATCTTGGAAAAAATTTGGAATCTTTATTGTGTTAGGCATCACTAGCTGTGTGACCTTGGACAAGTCACAGCCTTCTGGAGACTCAGTTTCTCCTAGGATCACAGACTTTGAGCAGGAAGGAACCTTAGAGGTCATCAAATTCAACCCCCTCATTTCTAAAATTTATGGAGTTCATGTGATGTTCTCATAGTTACACAGCTAGTTAGTGTTATAAAAGGAATTTGAACCCATTCTTCTGATTGGACAGTTCCTCTTAGAGTCTGCATTTTAAGGAATATGCCCAGACCAGTCATGTTTACCCTTTTTTTCCCTCTCTAGGCTCTACTTCTGAATCTTTGGGCTTCTTTCCCTGCCATGGCCCAGAAGCCTTTTCATCCTAGAATACCATTGTCCCAGCAGACTTCTCTACCTGGAAGGCCATGCTGACCCTGTTGCCCCTCCCTCTAATTGCTCTGTTTTTTTTTTTTTTCTGGAATCTCCATTTTTAAGGAAAGTGCCCAGGCCATATATGTTTATGCCTTTATTCCTCTCTTTATTCCTGAGGTCTGCTACTCTTGACTCCTTTCTCCAACTTGCTCCCTTCTGCTCTCCTCCCCCCAACCATTTTTAGTTTTTTTTAAAAAATATGTTGTCTTCCCATATTAGAATGTAAACTCCTTGACAGAGTTTTGTTTATATTTGTATTCATAGCACTTAATATAGTGCCTTAATAAATGTTTATTGACTTGATATGGATTCAAGTATTCCTGACTCTTAGTCTAATACTCTATCCATGCTGCCTCTTTCCCCTTCACCTATAAAATGAGGGATCTGGATTAGAGTATAATTCTTCCTACTCTAGTTTTATCATCCTATGCCTGTTATGTATATGATTCAGTTTGGACAAAGCAATCTATTTCGTGGTGAAAATGGGGTCAACTTTGGAAAGTATGTATCATAATGAAAGAACGTCCCTGTAGCAAACTCACCTGTGGAAAGGAAGGTACCAAGATGGGAGGGATTAAAAACCAGAATCTAAATAGAAATGACTCATGATTTATGGAATAATCCATATTATTGGTGCTTACAGTCAGTGGATCAAAGAATGAGCTGGATATAGTAGGTTGGGTTTAGACAGGGATCCCTGCATCTGGTCTCAACTCCATGTGAACTTGGATAAGTCACTTCTCATCTTTGCCCACAGTTTCTTGCATTGTAAAATAAATAGATTGGATTAGATATTTTAAAGGTTCTTTTCAGCTCTGAAAATATTGTTCTAAGGTCCCTTCCAGCACCAACATCTTTCTTTTATGTTCTAAAGTCTCTCCCAGCATTTATGCTTTAGAATTCTAGCATGAGGCAGATGTAACGGGCAAGGGGAGGGTTTGGCCCATGCGCAGATACTATCAACTTCCTCAGTTCTCCATATGGAGCTTGCTTCTGGGAGAATTGTGATAACAGGTAAGGGGAGTGTGTTGGAGAAACCACAGAGCATGAATAGACATTCTGTAACTAGTTCTAGCTGGCTGACTATGTGATGGAGGGAGGCTCTTTGATGACCTGTCAGAATCAGGCACAGTCTATCTGTTTCACTTGAGTTTGGGGAAGCTCAGTGACTTATTCATTCGCTTCAGGTGAGAGACTATGTGGTGAGGGAGAAAGCCTTAGGGTCTGAGAAGGCCCTCCCCTTTGAGGGAAAAAGCAGGACTTGTTCCTTGGCCTCTCTTTTTTTCTCACGCTAAGTAAAGGGAATGAAATTTCTGACCTTGGGAGGGGAGGAGGGGAACAAGTATTTATTAAGATGCAGGTGTTGTGCTAAGAACTTTAAAAACATTATCTCATATGATCCTTACAACAACCCTGGCAGCTAGGTGATGTTATTATCCCTATTCTTACAGTTGAGGAAACTGAGGCAGACAGAGGTTAAGTAACTTGCCTATGGTCATATAGCTAGTAAGTGTCTGCGGCCAGATTGGAACTCAGGTCTTCCTGACACTGTGCTGTCCACTGTGCTGTCTGACTTCTCCCATGTTGGAATCTCAAAGGTCAGGAGAGGAAGTCAGAAAAACTGAGTATTGGGATCCAGGCTAAGTTTTTCAGCCAGGGCATCACTGATGCCCCAAGAAGCAAGGAGTTGTATCTGGAAATGACCTTTGGGTCCACATTCCAATGGAAGGACTTACTCAGCAATCATGCCGCATCTGGACATGAATGGGACCAATGATACACAGGAACAGCGTTGTTTTGTATCTAATTCCTCTAGAAACCAAAGTGGTGTGGGGGGGACTATACCCTAGAGGTATTGGGGAAAATGCTTATACATTTGTTCTTTCTAAATCTTTGATGTAAACATCCTTGATATTAGATGGAAGTGGGGTCCTGTTAACTGGCCTCTACCAATGGGGGGAAGGTAGCACACAGCTGGTGGGAGCTTGAGCACATGGCATCAGAGAAATGATACCCCCAGAGTTACCCCTGTAACTCTAAGGGCAGATAAAACCAGCCTGGGCTTGGGTGAATAGAGCCAGAGAATATAAGCTACAAAGAAAAAAAAAATTAAAATCTCAAGAAACCAGGTAAGAAGAGAGATTTCTTTATTCCAAAAGTAATGGAGCTGAAAAAGAAATCATTTTCCCCCTAAATTTGATTATTAAGACAAAATTACAAGATAGCTGATGAGAACGAATCTGACTCTATCCCAGCCTATCCTGCACATTCCCATCACAATGTATTTCTGATAGGGGAAGATGATTATTTTTTCTGATAAGAAAACTCGAATGCTATCAATTATCAAGAGACAGAGAAATTAGAACCCTCTGGCAAAGGGCGGAAGATTTAGCCCTCATTGGAAGTAACAAGAATAATGCTGACAGTCAATAAGCAACCTGCCATGCTAGAAAGAAAAATTGTAACAACACCCTGACAAGAAAAAACAAGCAGAATGTGTGGAAAAACACACGGACCTAGGAGCCCGAAGTTGCTTTATTGCACTGGGGCTAGGGCATTGGTCTGGGAATCTGGAGACCTAGAAGCTAGCACTTGCAAGCTGTGTGACTTGGATAAGTCACTTGACCCCTAAGAATCGCCTTATCTGTTAAATGAGAATAATTTCTTCTTTGTCCTGCTTTCCTCATATCCTGGTTGTAAGAATCAAATGAGCTATTGAATATAAAATGCCTTGTAACTGTCAAGTACTATTAAACATGCAAGTTGTTTTTAATGATGGCTATATTTATTATTAATTATGTTTGATTAGTAGTAATAATAGCAGTGCTCTATGCCCTGCACATACCACGTGTCTACATTGATAGTCAAGTCTACATGTTCTCCCTTAGCTTGCTGAAAGATCAAACCCGGTGGATTCTTCAAATCCTCCTCTTCAGAGTCCTTTGGTTAGTTATTCCAAGCCTGATTGGTTGAGAACCCATAAAATATAGATTAATAAGGAATCAAACTTGAAATTATCACCACATGAGACCCAGCACGACTTGCTAAGAACCAGCCTGTTCTGTGATGGTGTATAGGCCCTGGCAAGCGCCAACACACTCATGTGCATTTTATTCCTGAAGGCTCTGGCCAGGCAGGGCCAAGTCAGGCCAGACCCTTGAGTGGAGCTCTGGTTAACCAAGAATCATGGTGGTGCCTGGGAGACGAGAGTGGCTTCTCAAACAAGGGCCTGGATAATTGAGGAAGTGAGACACTGGGAACATAATTGGGACATCCAGCAGGCCAGTCAGTAGAGCTATTTTCCAAATACTCCTTACTCCCCTCTTTCCTGTATTTAAACATCTCTGTACTCTACTGAGACATCCAGATGAAGAAATAATAACCCTCCTTCTGGCTCATGGGAGTTAAATCATGAGATTTTCTCCTCAGAAATGCAGGACTTGCTTCTTTCCTGAGGGGGCAGAGAAGACAAGAAAGAAAGAGGCAAAGAAACTAATAATAAAAACATATTTATCCAATGCTTTATAGCTTAGAGATCAACATTTTCCACAGCAACCTGGCCAAGTAGGCAGTGTAAAGATCTTTCCTCCCATTTCATAGATGAGAAAACTGAGGTTTTAGGAGATCAAGTGATTTCCTCAAAGTCACACAGTTAATATGTAGGAGAGCTGGGACTGAAGCCTACATTTTTTGATGTGAGGGCTAATACTTTCCCCCATATTCTGCATAGGGAATAAGTGGTGAATGATTGAGGCTGCTGAGTGTGCAGTAGATAAGAGTATTGACCTTGGGATCAAGACGATTTTCATTCAAAACCTACTTTAGAGACTTAGCTTTGTGACCTTGGGCAAATCATTGAATCTTTCTCAACCTCAGTGTCCTTATCTTAAAATAGGGCTAAGGAAAGCACCTACCTCCCAGGGTTGTTGTGAAGATCAAATGAGGAAATATTTAATAAGTCCATATTTCTGACACTGAGTCCAATATCCCACTCCTCTCTGTCCCCCCTCCCCTCCCCCACTATGTAGGTAATAAAGAGGCAAATAACCAATTTGCCATCAGCAAATGGTTATGAAAGGTCAAGAAAAATGCCTTGTGGCTTGCAATATGTCACTCTGATGTTGATCATTAAAACTAGAAGGGCCCTTAGCACTTGGTTTAAAACCCTTCCTCCCCTTCCCCCCCCCCCCCCCGATTTTATACATGAGGCCTAGAGGAGGAAATGCCACTCAGGGCCACATAAGGGCTCAGCTGCAGCCTAGACCTAGGCCTCAGGACTCTCAGACAAATAGTCACTTCCCTCTCCCTTTACCGTTCCTGTTGACTGAAAAAGTGATTGATTGTACACTAACAGGATTGGACTCTATTAAGCACCACCATAGGACAGAGAGGGGAGGGGGGGTATGGAAGGAGAAGCGGTAGTATTTCTGAACGACAAGGAAATGCATGTCCTCAATAGCTTTCTGTAAACATTGTAGAGAGGAAAAGGGAGGGAGAGAGAAAGGGAGGGGTGGGAGAGGAGCAGGAGAGATGTATGGGATTTGCTGGACCATGGCCCCAGGAAGGACACAGCACTGCCTGATGGCAGGATGTTCATAGGTCTCTTGGCCCACGCGTGTCAACAGTGGGGGCACTGGAAGGAGCTAGTGTGGACATCCCAGGCCTCAGGGGCCCTGACAGGGGCCTGACAGCTCTTTGATTCTTAGGTGATTCCTTTGCAATCATTCCCATGCTGGCTCGTTAGGAAGATAACCTCAGAGGATGAAGTATGGGGTTGCAAGGGAATGCTATTCTTTGCAAAGACAAGGTGTTACAGTGGAAAAAGTATTAGCTTGAGAGTCAGAGGACCTGAGTTCAAATCCTAACTACCACTGACTACTCGTATGTTACTTCGCCTCTCTGGGCCTCAGCTTCTCATATGTAAAAATTTAAACTCTGCTTCAGAAAGCACAACTCTGATGGGCTGGCCATGTTGTTTGAACGCAAAACAAACACTTTTCAAAAAGACTATTTTTATGGAGACCTCACACAGGGCAAGCATTCACATGTCGGTCAGAAGAAGAGATACAAGGACATTCTCAAGGTCTCTCTTAAGAACTTTGGAATTGATTGTGTGACATGGGAGACATTGACACAAGACCACTCAGCATGGCATGCCCACATCAGAGAAGATGCTCTATGAGCAAAGCAGAATTGAGGTCTCTCAAAGGAAACACAGAATGTGCAAAGTTAGAGAATCCACTCCAAATGTTCACATGGACTATTTGTGCCCAACCTGTGGTAGAGCATTCCAAGCTCGTGTTGGTCTGACCAGCCACAGTCTGACGCATTGAAACTCAACTCTAGCATAGTGATGTCATTTTGGTCCTCTCTGAGAATGAAGGACAACAACCAAACGAGATGGTTAGAATGGGTGACTTCTAGTGTCCCTTCCAGCTCTGAATTGGTCTGTTATTTGATATTTAATACCTGTGTGATCTAGGCCAGCCACTTAATGTCTCTGAGGCTCAGTTTCTTCATCTGTAAAATTAGGGAGTTGGACTACATAGCTTCTGAGGCCTTTTCCAGATCTAAATCTATGAGCCTATAAAACTGCACAACCTAGACACCATTGTGTTTTTTGTAGCTGAAGAAAATTTTGCCTCTGCTAAGCTATCTTTATCCATCCATCCCTCCCTCCCTCCATCCATCCATCCATCCATCCATCCATCCATTCATCCTTCCCTACCTCCCTCCATTCATCCCTCCCTCCCTCCCTCTCTCCATCCATCCATCCATCCCTCCCTCCCTCCATCTATCCCTCCATATCTATATATGCATATGCCAGCTATGTATGCCTCAACCATCTATGTATCATGTGCATGTATGTATCATGTATCTACCATCTGTGTATTTATCACTTGTATATGTATGCATGTCTTATATATGCATGTGTTATCTATCATCTGTGTGTACGTATGTATTCTTCCATCCATTCATCTATCTGTTTATGTATCCTGTCTCCTAGAGTAATTGTGAGGATCAAGTGAGAAAATATTTGTTAAGTGTTTAGGACCTGCTTGGCACATAGTAGGTTCTTCATAAATGTTTGTTCCCTTTCCTTTCCCTTCCCTTTCCTGTCTATCTGTCTTTATATACTGTTATTTTTTAAAATGTCAATGGATCCATGACCTTATCAATGTCTTTACTCTCTTCACTGGAGCAGATCACAGCCTCTTCGTGTTTTCTCATCCATATCATTCCACAGAGTCTCTGTATAGAATCTACCCAATGTGTGGGAAACCTTCCTCTGGTTCTTTTAATATTGTACATGTGCCATTCTAGCACTCAAAGTTTTGATTACATGATCTGTCTATTCAAGTGATCAAACCATAGACAATTATTACATGCCTACTGTGTCTGGCACAGTGCTAGGCACTGGGAATACAATGACAAAAAGTGAGACAATTCCTGCCCTCAAGGAGTGTGCTTACATTCTCTGGGGGGGGAGACACCATATACACAAATAAACATATGTGAAATTTCAGTAAAAGAAAAGTCTATGGTGGGGGGTTATAAGCACTAGCAGCTGAGGGGAATCAGTAAAGATTTCATGGAGAAGGTTTTACTGGTACAGAGTTGGAAGAAACAAGAGATTCTAGGAGGCCGAGGTGAGGTGGGAGTGTATTCCAGGCCTGGGGCAGCCAGTGGCATGGAGGTAGGAGATGTGCACAGAATAACAAAGTCCAATTTGACTGGACTACGAAATAATGTATAATAAGGTTGGAAAGGGAGATTGGAGCTAGGCTATGAAGGCTTTAAAAGCTAAAGTGACAAATTTATGTGTGATCCTTGAGACAATAGAAAGCCACTGGAATTTATGAAGTAGGGGAGTGATATGATCACTTTTTCTGATTCAGGTCCTTGATGAGATTTTTAATGGAAATTCTCACATTCAGATCATTGTTAGTAATAAGACACAGCCCACTCACACCCTCTTTCCACTGGTTCTTGATGTGCCTGCAGGATGTGATGCTTCTGAGAGAATAGTGTCCCGTGAATTGCAGCCAAATGATGTGACCAAGAGAATGCTGGCATTTAAAACATGTGCTCAGAATCACTGACAGCTCCATCTATTCTCAAACACAATCCATCCTCATTCCTTCTCCTTCTCAGCTTTTTGTGATCCATTCACATGTTCATTCAATCAAAAAGCAATTAGCAAGTACCTACTCTCTGTAGGTGTTGGAAATAATAATGACAAAATGGAACAGTCCTTGCCTTCAAGGAGGTTTTTTAATTCAATTGGAGGAGGTAATGTGTACCCACAACATAGATACAGAATAAATACAAGGTAATTTGGAGAGAAGATAATAGTGGTTGGGGTAATCATGGAAAGCTTCATGTAGAAGGTGGACCATGAGCTGGTCCTGAAGGAATGACGATAACTTGAGGAGTAGATGGTAGAATCTGGTGAAGGATTTTTTTTAAGGATGAGGGAGACTTGGGCATATTTGCAGGCAGCAAGGAAAGAATAATGGAAAGAGGCTGAAAATCAAGGAGGAAATTACAGTGGAGACAATTTGATGGAAAAGATGGAAGGGGGTGGTATCGAGTGTACATGCAGAAGGACTGGCTTTGGAAAGAAGGGGCATCTCAATATAGGAGTATAGAATCTCTGGAAGAGAGTGAGGATGATGTCTAGGATTGTGAGGTGAAGAAACTGGGAAAAGAGGGAGCTCACAGTTTATGTCATCTATTTTTTCAGTCAATTATGAGGCTAGGTCTTCTGCTGAGAGGGTAGAGAAGTTTCAGGAGAGAAGGTTTGGAAGATTTGGACTCTATTGAGAGTCAAAACAGAAAATCAGTTAGAAAAGTATAAAAGGGTTGTCTTGATTCAGTGAGCATCCAGGTGAGGTTAGATAACATACATTTGTAGATGCTTCAGTTAGCTCTCTTGTGTGATTTTCTTCAGCTCTATACAACAGGATGTGAGTAGGGGCAGAAAAAGTGGATGGTGGGAATAGTTTATGGTGACAATATATACATGACAATGGACAAAGGAGAAAGGGATTTGAGAGTATGGAGTAGTGTAGACTTTAACTGGTTAACTATAAGGTTAAGATTTGGAAGGGAGAAAAGTGATGTCAAAGAGGAATAATGGCCTGAGTTGCATAAGGGTGTGGCAAATTCAGTGATGAAGGATAGGTTTAGGAAGTATAAGGTACTGGGAGAGATGGAATGATAGGCAGTTGTAATCAGATGAGGAATGTCAGAGTTTTCATTTATGGAAGCGCAACACTTTTGGGGAACGGTGAAATCTAGGGTTTGGCCATCTTGGTGTATGGCTGAAGGGAAGTGGAGGCGTAGGTCATGAGAACTAAGAATATTGAGGCAGTGGGAGGTTAGAGTGTTTAATGGGCATTTAATGAGCATCAACATATGTGTTGAAGTCTGTTAGAGTAAGGTCAAGAGTTGAGAAGGAAAGACAATGAACCAGCTATCAAACTCTTTGAGAAAGAAGGGAAGAATGATGCAGAGACTGGTAGACAACAACCACTGTGATCTGGGTTAGGTGATAAATTGTGATAGAGTGAACTTCAAAAGAGGAGAGGTCACTGATAATGGAGGCAAAAGGAGAATCTGAAGGTAACAGTGAAGATGAATAATTTCAGGATGAATGTGACAGGACGTATGAGGTTGGGGATAGGAGAGAAGGTACAGCCTTAACTAGAAAGGATGGTCAGGGATTCAGTGTGATCTGGGGAAGCCAGTGCTCTTTGAGTGCCAGGAGATGTGAGGAACATGAGAGAAAGAAATAAAAAATGAAGTGAATTTTGTTAGTTATGGAAAGGGAATTCCAAAGGGCAGGTGGGATATGGGAGTAGTGGGACTGAAGAGGATGGAGATGGGAGAACAAGAAGAGGGGTGATTTACTTTCAATCCAATGATTAAGTATCACAGGGACTGGGAACAGAACATGTGGTAGGAGTCTGTTAGCCATAGAGGGTAGTTGTGGGTGGGAACAACTCCATTAAAGATGGCAGACATTTAAAAGATTAAAATGCTCATATCATCCATGGCTCTACTTTGGGGTTATCATTCATGGGATGTCATTGTTGGGGCAGGGGCCTCCTCTGGACATGGAGGTCAGAGCAGGTTGGCAGATGTGGGGGGTGGAAATCATCTGGCTGTAAAAACTGGGAGTTTTGTGTTGTTCATTTACTTTGTTTTTCCAAAGTGTATAGCTAAGCTAATTAATACATTTTGACTGAGCAAGGGTCTCATTTAGGAAGTCATCTTACTTATGTAAGCAGTAAGCACCATTGTCATCTGCAAGTAGGAGTATTTGGATTTTGTGCAACACATTGACAAACACCTTTGGTGAATGTTTTTGGTTGTTTGTTGTCCTTCATTCTTGAAGAGGACCAAAATGGCATCACTATGTGGGGGTCAAATTACAGTGTGTCCAACTGTGACTGATCAGACCACTATGAACTCAGAATATCCTGCCACAAGTTGGGTGCAAATAGTCCATATGAACATTTGGGAAGGATTCTTTCAATTTGTGCATCTCATGTTTTCTTTTGAGTTACTTCAATGCTGCTTTGCTCAAAGAGCACAGCACCTTCTCTGATGAGGGCATGCCATGATGGGTGGTCTTGAGCCAATGTCTCCCATGTCACACAACCAATTCCCCAAACCAAACCAAACCAAACCAAACTGAATGTTTTGTGCCTTGCTTGATGCTGATCCTCAGCATATCACTGAGCAAAGTTATTTTTGTGGGAGCAGCTGTTATAGAATCATACATGATTATAACATATTTGGAGAGACATCTTATTTGAAGAGAGTCTTTAAGGTTCCACTTCATTTTATAAACATACTTTTTTTGTAATCAACAATCAGTGAACAATTAATAGAACATTCTCTGCACCTCTCAATTGTGTGACTAAGATCATGGTATTGTTGAAAATCACCAAAAGAAGGTGGGAGGAGTTAGGTGGTACAGTGGATAGAGCACCGGCCCTGGAGCCAGGAGGTCTTGAGTTCCAAACTGGCCTCAGATATTTGATACTTATTAGGTGTGTGACCTTGGGCAAGTCACTTAACCCCAATTACCTTGCCCCCCCTCCAAAAAAAGAAAATCACTTGCCTAGTCCCTTCACATGTTTTCATTAAGGATATGTTCAATCTCATAAAAATTTCTAGACATGAAAAAGTAAGCATAAGGATTCTGATACCTGCTTGGTCACCTTTTGTTGGTAACAAGATTTCCCATTCTTGTAAAATCTTCCCCTTTTTGACCAGCCTGACTCTCTGTACTTAGTCACTATGCCTCAGCTGCCTTTGACTCTGCTCCTATATGTCCCTTCTTCCAATGATGATTTCTTCCTAGAACCTTCAATTTTTTGAGGGGGGAGAGAAGGTGCAAACTAGCCATTTCTCATTCCCTAGACCTAGCCACCGTTCCTCCATAATGACCAAAGAAGTTTGCAGAAATTATAAATCTATATACCTACTTTCTCATCTCTAAAATTTTTTTTGTGAGAAATGTTTATGGCTACATTGAACATAATCTTGATAAAAATGTGAAAAGGGAACAGGAAGATGATTTTCAACAGTGGAATAGACCACAACTTTAGAGTCACAAAACTAAAATGAAAAGTATAGAGAATATAAGATTCCATTGTGTTTTATTCAGTGTCTACTGTTTGTTGATTACAAAAAAAAAGGAAGAAGCATATGACTGTAAAATGAAATTTTATAAGAAAAGTCTATGGATACATTGAGCAGATCCTTATGGTTTCTCCCTACCATTTTCAGCTCCCCTTTTATTTGTTCCCCCATTAGAATGTAAGTTCTCTGAAGGCAAGGACTCTCTTTTTGATTGTCTTTATTATATCCTTGAGCACTTTAGCATCATGACTAACTAACTCATAAACACTTAACAAATGTTTGGTGACAGTCAAAATATCTTCAGAACAATCTGAGTGATTTCAAAATTGATTCGTCTTTAGTATGGAGTTCTTTTATATCCATTTAAGGAGCCACCTTTTGTTTGTCTTCTTAAGTGCCATTTATATTTTCATGCATGGTATACTGAATACTGAAGCAGTGGTGTCCAAATGGATACAGTAGTCATTGCTCAAGAGACTAGATTTTTTGCCATAAAAGTGATGACAGATTTATTCCATTTCACACCCATATTTTATCTTTCCAGTTTAATTTACAAATGCTCTGAGGATAACCTAACTTCTCAATGTCAGCCTCCTGTACAGGCTCGTTTTTCTCCCTAAACTTTATTTATTTTTTTTTTAAAGGAAAATGCGTATGATCATTCATTATACTATTCCATTATGTTTTGTAAATGAGCTTTTACTCTATGCTGATTTTGCCTTTGGGTTTCGTTTTCTCTCTGCTTATCAGCAGGATCAAAAGTTTGCTGGCTGAGACAGTTCTGGGGCTCTTTCTTTGGCCTTGTTGTGATTGTTTTTTATTGGTTAAATTTCTCTAAGAATGTAACAGAGCCAATGTCTACCTCTACAATGTCCACATTTCAACAGCTTCCTCGAATAGGTAGGATTAGAATCATTATAATTGCATATAATATCATCTTATTTTTATCTTTTCTTCTAATTTGGCATTGATTTTGACTTTTTATGACCTGATTTCAGACAAATGAGTCTGAAGTGATTTCTTTGATGGTAACGGCTTGCTTGCTTGATGTCTGTTAATATACAATCAATTAAAAATTTTTTTTTGCAATGTTATTGAGTGCTCACTACATTTAAAGCTTTCTAAATCCCTTCTTGAATGAAAAATTAATTCATGTTAAATAGGCATGAATCTTCTGAGTAGGCATATAAGCATTTGACTTCTTTCATTTCTTGATCCCTAACCATATCTTCCATTATATTTTGCAATGTCTGCCTCAGTACCTACCTTCACATTGAAACCACAGAATATCGAGGCACATGCTGATGTATTTTGGAAGATCTTGTCAAATTCTTCATAGAATTTCTCTGCTTCATACTCTGCAACTGATGTTAATGTGTACACTATAATTATTGTCATGGTTCTCTGCTTGCTTACATTCATTGTGAGCACTGAAGGTGAGATATTCCATGAAATGATGTTTCTTGTTCCTTTTAGGTAGTCAGTGAAACCAATTCTGAAAACTGCAACCTGGCCAAGATAAGGGACCTGAGGGGCTAGGATAGAGTGGGATTGGGTGAGAAATGAGGGGTTGAAAGGGAAAACTACCAAGGGGAATTAGCCTTTTCTCCTGGAGAATGGGGAGCATTAGAAACTAGGCTGGAATCAAAGGACTAAGGGTTCTAGAGAGAGGGATAAGAGGGTGAGGAAACTAGAGGGACTAAAGCAAAAGAAGAATATGAACTCTCTGCAAGCAGGACTTGTCTAATTTTTGTCTGTATTCCAGTGCCTCGCACAGAGCAGGCACTTTCATTAATGCTTGTCAAATCATATTCTTTTGTTCCTTTCTTGGAAAAAACCCTACCACTCTTCCTTTTTATCTGCAACTTCTCGTGTCTTTTGATTTCATTTATAGTGAGAACGTCAATACGGATACAGTTAGGCTTTTTGATTAGTGTATTGGTGGAAAAAGATGTCGTTTTAAGCATATCAACCATTAAGATGATGTTTATAGACAGTCACAGAGGCAGTGATTTTAGGACCCTTCCTCACTTTTCTACCGCTGCAAAGGAGAAAGAAACTCCACAATTTTGTATTTTTGTCTACTTCGTGGGTTGTAATGTTCAGAAAAAGAACATCTCCAAGTGGCCGCCTTTTTTGGTGATGAGCCTCTTTGTAATTAATTAAGCTGGTCCTTTCTCAATTGAATGATCTGTCACTGGGACTGTATTCAAAACCTTTTCAGCAGAATAAAACTTATTGGAATTTGTGTTCTTCTAGAAAAGCCTTCAAAAACCCAAGGTCATCTCCATTTTATGGGAAAGCACCAGGGGAGGACTTGGTGGAAGAAATAGCAGCAGTAAAAATGAGAATGGGATGAAAAGAACATTGGGAGGGTCTGGATAGATCGGCTGAGTTAAGGGAAGGGATGTCTGGGGAGATTCTGACGCAGCACTGGCACTGACTTCCTGCATAACGTTGTCTTGGCTACTTTGCCTCTCCAGGCCTCAGTTTCCTTTGTAAATCTGGGGAGCTGTATTTAATGATATCTTGGGGCCCTTATAGCTCTGACTTAGGGTTCTATAGTTCTATGCCTTTTAAATGTTGCTCCTCATCTGGGTCAGAGGAAAAAAAATTGCCATTAAATGTCTCATTTAAAGAGCAGTAATGTTTTTGTTCCCCCTATTGTGGCTTAGTCCTTTGTTGCACTTCCAGCTAAGGGGTCAAGAACGTGACCGCCTTTTCCCGAAGAGGCTGGCACAGGATAGAAACTATTTTTTGCTAGAGAGCTACATTCTAGGTCCTCCTGTCTCCAAGAGTCAGGTATTGTCATCTGGACACTCCCTATTCTTCTCTCTAGAAGGCTGTGTCCTAGAACTCTCTAATGTGACATTGACCAGGAAATCTCCCCAGCTCTATCCAGAAGGCTGGGTAGGGTTCAGGAGCTCCCACCATATGGCCACATGATTCTTCCCTCCACAGCTGCTATCTTGAAGACCAAGAAGTGATGCTTCTGCTGTTGCTCCACAGCTGAGGCTAGGAATTTGGAGGCTGCGAACTCTTTTCTTGGGGACATTAGGGTATGAGCCACAAGGCTGCCATAAACTGGTTGCTACCTCCCTTTCTTCTTTTTTTTCTTTTTGGAGCGTAGAAGGCAGGGCAATTGGGATTGACTTGCCCAAGGTCACACGGCTAGTATCACGTGACTGAGGCTGGATTTGAACTCAGGTCCTTCTGACTCTAGAGCCAGTACTCTATTCACTGCACCACCTAGCTGCCCCTCTCCTATTACTCTCTTCCTTCCCACTTACCTGTGCTATTCAGATTTAGTCTTTTTACCAGTTTTACTACTTTTTGGATCTTTCTGAAAAGGGAAAAAAAAAACAGAAAAAGGGAGACCCTGGAATAAAAGGTTATTAAGGTGATTTGTATAATTTCCTAACATTTTGTTGAGGGCCTTCTCTCTCTACATCCTGAGCTCTTCAAGATCAGGGACCGTGTCCTGTACTCTATGGGCCCCCCCCACAATGCTTTGATCAAGGCTGGGTCAACAATATGTACTCAATACAGATTAGTTGATTGATGAATTGATTTCACAGTGTTCTCAGAATAATTATTGGAGTTGGAAGGGGCCTGAGAGACTATCAGGTCCCCAGAATCCAACATGTAACCCTTGAGCTAAACATGGCCCAATGGAAATTCTTTTTTCAAGTAAAATACACTTGTATCTAATTAGCTGGCATTAGTATTACCAAAATCAACATGAATAAAGTCAAACCAAAACATGTTATGATTTGACCTAAGAAGCAATCAGAGTTTATGACAAGATACTAACCAAGGCAGTTCAATACCAGGTGGCTGGCAACTCTAGTCAGCACATAGGAATCAGTAGGTCCCATAGATCTGGACCACCTATTACTGCTGCATGTAACTCACTGACACCAGGTGCATGCTAGCAGGCTTGGATCAATTAGTAATTGAAATCGAAACAGAATGCAATTAATTATGTAATTAAATGCCTGTGGCCCACACACATAATGGATTTTTGGTCACATGGTACACTCCAGCTTGGATCCCTTAATCCTTCTTTTATAGTACATTTCTTTTATAGTAGGAAACTGAGACCCAGAGAAGGATAGTGACTCACCTAGGGTCACACAATTAGTGAGAGATAAATCAGCACACCTCGATTATAGTAGAGTGCCTTAATCGCTCCATTTGTCGACATGCCAGATTACTCTTTCCCATATCTTTCTCATGTCTAATTTAAAGACAGAAACACTTTCTTATACATGATATTTCATATCCCATTTCCATGGCTTTGCCCTGCCTGTTTCTCATACATGGTGCTCTCCTTTCTCAATTCTGCCTTTTGAAACCCCATGTTTCTTTTCTAGCTCAGCTCAAGTGTCGTCTCCTATAAGAAGCCATTCTTGATTCCCCTAGTTGCCTCCCAATTACTCTAGATTTGTTTTTTAAAATTATTTTGTTTATTATTTGTTTTATATTTTGAAACATCTATATTGTCTCTCTTGATAGAATGTAAGCTCCTTGGAGGCAGGAACTATTGTATTTTGGTCTTCATTATTTTATTTTTATTACTTTATTATGCACAGTACCCTGCAAACTGTAGGTGATTGGTACATTCTGGTGGATTAATTGATTGTACACTAATCCAAAGGCCACTGGTTTAGGGCAAAAGCCCAGACAAGGAAGGAAAATCTTAAACAGGTTAGGACAATATGAGGGGGAAAATATCCCTTGCTGACCCAAACTGTGTTTTTCAACTTGACTCTAGTGAGTCTGTTGCTTCATGTAACAAAACCCGAATGAGAAAATTGTTTGGATAAGAATTTGGATTTATATACTATCTTTCTGCTGAAGAGCTTAAAGCATTTTCGCATCTATTACCTTGTGCCACCATAAAGATACAGTACTGACAGACAAAGGTAGGTGAGATATAAAAGCCTTAAGCTCTTTGGCAGAGAGGATTAAATGTGTATTAGGCATGAAAACACATTTAGACTGTGAAACATGGCAGACACTCATAGAACCATAGAAAACTGGAGCAAAAAGGAGCCTTAAAACACCGAATTTTAAGGATTTGGGAACACAGTATATCCTATCTGGAAGAGAACATAGGAGGCTAGAAGTGGAAAGAACTTTAGAATGTAGAACAGAAAGGGTCATGCCTGGAAGACATCCTAGAACATTGAATGCTGGAGCTGGAAGGGACCTTAAAACATGGAACGCAGAACACCAGAGCAGGAAACCTCTTGAAGCTCTAATCTGTATATCTCTCCATCCTTTCACAGTCAATCCCCTTGAAAAAGTCACCATGCATTTTCTCCATTGCCTCTCCTCCCCACTTAACACTTTACAAGCTGGTTTCTGACCTCCCTATCCACTTGAAACTACTTTCTCCAAGGATGCTGGTGATCTCTTTAATGGTAAATTGGAAAACCTATTATCAGTCCTTATTTTTCTTGGCTTTTATGGAGTTTGACACTTGATGAAAATCCTCCCTTATCCTGTCTCTCCTAGATTTTTTTTATGCCAAGGCCTGTGGATTTTACTTTTGTAACATCTCTCAAATGTGCCCCCTTCCCTCCTCTCACACTGCCACCACCAGATGGTTTGGGCCCTCATCACCTCATGCCTGGCTATTGCAATGGCTAGTCTCAAATACTCCACTCAACTCCCCCAATGGTCTGTTCATGTCACCCTCACTATTCAATAATGGCTTTCCATAGCCTCCAAGATCAAATGTAAAATCCTCCATTTGGCATTCAAAGACCTTCATAACCTTTCCCCTCACTTCTCCTTTCTGGCCTTCTTATACTTTATAACCTACCCATGTACTCTATAATCCAGTGACCCTGGCCTCCATATTGAGCTCTTTTTCAATCATGTCTGACTCTTCCTAACCCCTTTTTGGGGTTTTCTTGGGAAAGATACTGGAGTGGTTTGCCATTTCCTTCTCCAGCTCATTGTATAGATGAGGAAGCTCAGGCAAACAGGGTTAAGTGATTTGCCAAAGGTCACATAGCTAGTAAAATATCTGAAGCTGTATTTGAACTCAAGAAGACGAGCCTCCTAACTCTAGGCCTACTGTTCCCCAAATAAGACACTCTATCTCCTAGCTCTTGTCAATTTCACTGTCCCCCCATGCGTAGCAGGCTCTCCCTCCTCATCTTCACCTCCTGGCTTCCTTTAAGTGCTAACTAATCTGCATCTGCAAGAAGTTTTCCCCAGTCTTTCTTAATTCTGGTGCCTTCTCTCTGTTGATTATTTCTAACTTATCTAATATACTTGTCTGTATGTTGTGTTCCCCATTAGACTGTAAGTTTCCCTGAGAGAGCACAGACTGTTCGCCTTTCTTTGCATCCTCAGAACTTAGCACAGTGTCTGGAACATAACAGATACTTAACAAAAGTTTATTGACTGACTCACTTTATTCGTCCCCTACATCTTCCCGATCTTTCTTTAGTGTCTGTTGTGGAGTCACCAGTACCTACCTGTGCATGTCCTCCAAGGTTCTTTCTTCCCTGCTCCCTCTTCCTTTTCTCTTGGTAATCTTGTCAACAATTAAATCCCAGGTGGGGAGCCTGAGGCTTCAAGGCCACATGTGGCTCTCTAGATCCTCGTGTGCAGCCCTTTGACTGAATCCAAACTTCACAGAACAAATCTCCTTAATAAAAGGATTTGTTCTGTAAAACTTGGACTCAGTCAAAAGACTGCACCCGAGGACCTAGAAGGTTACATGTGATCTCGAGGCCTCAGGTTCCCCACCCCTGAATGAAATGATATAGATCTCCATAACTGGTCCTAGTTTCTTTCCTAATCTCCAGCCCCATTTCATCAATCACCCATTGGAGATCTCCTATTAGATGTTCCACAGGCATCTCAAACTTATCATGTCCAAAATGGAACTCCTTATTTTTTGTCCTAAACTACCCTTTCCAGATTTTCCTGTTTCTTCTGAGGACACTATTATCCTTCTAATCACCCAGGTCCTGTACCTCAGAATTATCCCTCTTTCCTCTTTTCCCTGATATTAAATGATTTGTTATATTACATCTCTTCCATCTGTCCCATTCTCTCCATTCACCTGGCTATTACTCTTCAAACAAGGTCTCACATGGAGGTCAGAAGAAGTGATATGGTGACATTCTCAAGGTCTCTCTGAAGAACTCTGAAACTGATTGTGAGGCATGGCAGACACTGGCACAGGACCATCCAGCCTGATGTGCCTGCATCAGAGAAGACACTGTGCTCTATGAACAAAGCAGAACAAAGCCCAAAAGAAATGTGGGCTGCACAAATTTAGAGACATCTCTACTCCAAATATTCATAGGGACTATTTGTGTCTGACTAGTGCTAGAGCCTTCCAAGCTTGTATTAGTTTGATCAGCCACAGCTGGACACACTGTAACTTGATGCCAACAAAGTGATCACTTGCGTCCTCTTTGAGAATGGACCATAACCAACCCAATCCTTCAACACATTCTTGCCTTTAGACTATTCTAACAGCTTCCTAATTATACTCCTGGCTTCCAGTCTCTCTCCTCTCATCGTCTACATAACTCTATCCCTCGACCCCAAATTTTCCTAAAGTGACATGCTGACATGTCACTGCTCCTGCTCAAGAAATTTTAATTACTCCCTTTTGCCTATAGGATAATATAAAACTCCTCATTTTAGTGCTTAAAGCCCTTCACAATTTGACTGTAGCCTGCTTTCCTGGATTACTGTATACATCTTCCCTCCATGCTCTCTGTGTTCCTGTCAAACAAGCCTATTCATTCTTCGCTGAATTCAGTGTTGAGCACCTACCCATCTGTGTGCTTCAGCCAGGTTATCCCTCATGACTATGTTTTGTTCCTTCCTTATTGCTCCCTCTTAGGATTTCAAGCTTCTCTCTAGGCTCATCTCACATGCCATCTACTAAGGCACCATCACCTCTTCACCTTATTCCCTCCTTCCTACTCATATGATCTGTTTATGTGTTGTACCCCTCCCCCCAAGTAGAATATAAACTCCTTGAAGGCTGTGGCTGTTTTTTGTTTTTTTTCTTTGAATTCCCAGCATCTAGCATAGACCTTGATCATGGCGGGTGTTTAATAAATGCTTGTGGGATTGAATTGAGTTGGTTAGAACATCAGAGCTGTAAGGGGTCATATGATGCCCCTCTTCAAACTCTTCATTTTACAAATGTGGGAAAGTGGAGCTCACAGGGGGCAGAGAGTTCACAGAGCATTAGGATCTCAGAGCTGGTCATATGCTTGTCTATGAATCCAAGTGCTACAACATCCCCAACAAATGTTCATGGAGCCTCCTCTTGTATCCTCCTAGTGAGGGGAGCCCATTATCTCCCAAGACAAACCATCACATCGCTCAAGGTCACAAAGCAAGCTGATAAGCCCAGAACAGAGTGGAATACAAATGGTGACTTTTGTGCTGAGCTGCAAACCAAAACAAAGTTTCTCTCCAAAAACATGCCCAGCAAGCTGGTTCAGATCAGAATTGAACATACGTATTTGCTGAAACTATTGAAAAGACTGATGTTTCATTCAGTTTGAGTTTCTGATACAAGTGCCTTTGGGTCCACAGCAGGACTATATTTAAGGAAGCAGTTTTCACACTGCAGATTTTGGCTTAATATGAAAGGAGAACAAAACCAAAACACTCCTAATCAGGCTATCCAGAAGCAGAATGGGCTGCCTCAGGTCGAAATAAATTCCTCATCACTGGGATGCAGCTGAGGTGAAGTGGAAAGAGCCCTGGTTTAGGGTGCTGGTTCTGCCTCTTATGAGCTGTGTGACCTTGGACAAGTCACTTAATATTTTCTTAACCTTTTCTTCATCTACAAAATTGGGATAATAATAGTTCACAGGGCTGCAGTGGGATAAGATAGGAATAGGACCAGGAGTGTGTTGGAGCCCCCTTGGATGAGCCATGGAGAGCCTGTTCTGAGCATTCATACTTGAAATCAGCAACTATAAATCAAGGCTTGATTTATTATTTTACTCATTATCTAGACTTGTTGTCACTGTTGAATCATTTCAGTTGTGTCCAACTCTTCGTGATCCCATTTGGGGTTTTCTTGGCAAAAATACTAGAGTGGTTTGCCATTTCCTCCTCCAGCTCATTAGAAAAGTGTTAATAATGTACATTAAATTTAAAAGTGGGTCATGAACACATTTCTTTTTTTAAACAGAGAAGATGATTGTTATAAACATTTACCAGGATGCCCCTAGATAAGACCTGTGATTTCATTAGTAAAGGGAACTTCTGGGGGAGGAAACTCCCTCTGTCACTGCATGTTATTTCCTCCTCTATAACTTAAAATCATAGCTACCTAGGTTGTTGAGAGGTCAAATGACTTGTTCAAAATCACACAGATGGAATGTGTCAGAGGTGAGACAAACTGAGGTCTTGCTGCCTCCATGGCCAACTCTATGTCCGCTATGACAGGCTGGCTCTCAGAGAAGACACACATAAAGCACTTTGTAAATTGTAACCTGTCAAATCTATCTACCCTGATCCCTTTATCTCAATACCAGGTAGCACTGCTTAGTGAAAGAACATTGGTTTAGGAGTCAAAGGCATTGGATTCAAATCGTGGCTCGGTCACCTAGTGACTATCTGATTATTGGCAAATCATGGAACCTTTTCAGACTGGAGTAGGTGATTTCTAATGCCTTGGGGCCCCGAGGATATCAAACACATCGTTCCCAAGGGTGTACGGAGCTTTCACCAGCCTGGTCAGCATAGACAGGGAGGCTGCTCCCTGGCAGGTGCATTTAGCAGATATTATAACTCCAATTTCAACTTTAAACTGCCACTGCTATTGTTGCCTGGGGACCCCTATCTTTTTCCAAGTTATTGCAGCTCAGTTGCCCGGCCACGGTAATAAAGAAATCTCAATGGGCTGTCTGGTGTTTATAAATCTACCCTGGTGGCAGGTCTGGCAGATAAAGAAACAAAAGCAGCCCCCCTTTAAGGTGGATTAGCTCAGGCAGCCTGAGTAGGCCTTCTCAGGGTCTGGGTTGATGGAGATCAGTCCTCCATTCATCAGAGGAATTTTGAGTGGTTTCACCCTAAGCAGCAGCTTGGTCCAGTGGTGGGTTCAGACAGAAAGCCAGAAAGGATCTGTTACAATCCTGACACACAATAGCCAGATGAAGTATCCTAGTAGCTCCCTGAGCTGGTCAGGGAATCAGTCAACAGGTATTTCAGCTCCATATTTTCATTTGTTTTCAATTATCAAGTATTTATTTTATTCCTCTTTCCATCTCCCCCCTCCCCCCCCCAAGAAAATGAAAAAAAAACCCCACAAAAACCTGCAACAAATAAATATAGTCCATCAGAACAAAATTCTCACATTGGCCATGTCCGGAAATGTCTCATTCCGTTAGTTAGTATTCTGTCTTAGTCCTCTGGAATCATGATTGGCTACTGTGTTCATTGGATCAACAAGGCAATAGTTCCCTATGTCCAATTCTATGCTGCATGCTATAGGGCAAATAAAACAGTATTAGCCCACCCTCCCACCCCCATTTGTGTTTTCAATTTCCTTAACTACAAAATGAGGCAGTTGAACTAGATGACCTCTAACATGTCTTCAAGTTCTAAGCTTGCATACTTTTGTTTTCTTTAGAAATTTTTTATTTATTTCTAGAATTCTTTAAGAGATTTTTTGAGTTCCAAATTCTCTCCCTCTTTCTAGCCCCTCCTCCACCCAATGAGAAAGTATACAAGAAAATATCGATTACATATGTGAAATCATGCAAAACACATTTCCATATTAGTCATACTACAAAAAAGCAAGAAACACAAAGTGAAGAAAATTATATTTCAGTTTTCACTCAGAATTCTCTCTCTAGAGGTAGATGGCATTTACACCATGAGTCTGTTGGAAATGACTTGGGTCATGTATTGATCAGAGGAGCTAAGTTTTTTCACAGATGATCATTGTTACAATATTGCTGTTGCTATGTACAAAGGTTTCCCGGTACTGCTCACTTTCCTCTGCATCAATTCACTTAGGTCTTCCCAAGGTTTTCTGAAACTATCCTCCTCATCTTTTCTTATAGCACAATAGCATTCTATCATAATCATATACCACAACTTGTTCAGTTATTCCCCAAATTGATAGGCATTCCCTCAATTTTCAATTCTTTGCCACCACAAAAAGAGCTGCTATAAATATTTTTGTACATATAAGTCATTTTCCTTTTATTTGATCTCTTTGGGATATATAAACCTAGTAGAGGTATTCTGGATCAAAGGGTATGCACAATTTTATAGCCCTTTGGGCATTATTCCAAATTGTTCTCCAGAATGGTTGGACCATTCTCAACTCTACCAATAATGCATTGATGTGCCCATTTCCCCCACATTTGTCATTTTCCTTTTCCATCATATTAACCAATATGTTAGGTGCAAGGTTGTACCAGAGCTGTTTTACTTTGCATTTCTTTAATCAATAGTGACTTAGAGCATTTTTTTTCATATACCTTTGTGTTCTTCTGAAAACTGTCTGTTCATATCCTTGAACTATTTACCAATTGGGGAATGGTGCTTATGTTCATAAATTTGGCTTAGTTCTCTCATCTTTGAAAAATGAAGCATTTATTAGAGAAATAGGTGTAAGATTTTTTGATATTACTTCATTGCCTATGGTATCTTATAGGCAAAATGTAGTTTCCCTGATTATCACTTTTAATTAGGTCTATTTTTGCTTTTGCTTGATCTGAGATCATGATGGCTACCTCTGCCATTTTTTACCTCAACTGAAGCATAATAGATTCTGCTCCAGCCCCTTATTTTAGCTCTGTGTACGTTTTTCTGTTTCAAGTATGTTTCTTGTATATTCAATATATTATTGTTGGATTCTGGTTTGTAATCCATCCCACTATCCACTTCCATTTTATGGGTAAGTTCATCCAATTCACAGTCACACTTATTATTACTAACTGTGCATGTTCCACTATCCTGTTTTCTTTTTGTGTATTTTTCTTTCTCTTTTTTTTACCCTATCCCTCAAAAGTCTATTTTGTTTCTAACCACAGCTTCCCTTAATTTGCCTTCCCATTTATCCCCCTACCCCTTCTCTCGTTCCTTCCCCTCCTACTTCCTTGCTGGGTAAGATAGATTTCTATACCCAACTGAGTATGTATGTATGTATAATATATTATTTATATATATATATATATTTTCCCTCTTTGAACTAATTCAGATGGGAGTGATTTTTGAGTGTTACCTGCCACTTTCCCCATTTCCCTTTCACTGTAAAAACCCTTCCTTGAGTTCCTCTTTTATGTGAGATAATTTCCCCTCATTTTCACCTCCCTTCCCCCTTTTCCCAGTGCCTCCCTCTTTCTCATCCCTTCATTTTTTAAAATCTGAGATCATCTCAATGTAATTGACTCACACTCATGCCCTCTATTGTTGATACCTTCTAACTGCCCTAATAGCGATAAAGTTCTTGGGAGTTACATTTATCATCTTCCTATATAGAAATGTAAATAGTTAATTTATTAAGTCTCTTATGATTTCTCTTTTGTGTTTACAGTTTTATGCTTCTCTTGTGTCTTGTGTTTGAATTTCGTATTTTCTATTCAACTCTGTTTTTTTCATCAGGAATATCTACTATTACTTAAATGTTCAATCCCCTCCCCACACTCAAGGATTATACTCAGTTTTGCTGGGTAGGTTATTCTTGGTTGTAATCCAAATTCTTTTGTCTTCCAGAATATTATATTCAAAGCCCTCTGCTCCTTTAATTGGAAGCTGCTAAATCTTGTATGATCCTGACTGTGGCTCCATGACACTTGAATTGTTTCTTTCTGTCTGCTTATACTATTTTCTTCTTGAACTAGGGGCTCTGGAATGCAGCTATCACATTTCTGGGAGTTTTTGTTTTGGGAACTCAGGAAGTGTTTGGTGGTGTGTTTTTTAAATTTCTGTTTTACTCTCTGTATCTAAGATATCTGGGCAGTTTTCCTTTATAATTTCTTGAAATATGATATGGAGGCTTTTTTTTTTTTTAAGCAATTGGGGTTGAGTAACTTGCTCAAGGTTACATGGCCAGTTATTTCTAGCTGTGGTGCTAAGTATCAGAGCCCGGATTCGATCCCAGGTCATCCTGACTCTGGGGCCAGTGCTCTTACTCACTGTGCTACCTGGCCACCCCTAAGCAATTGAGGTTAAGTAACTTGCTCAAGGTTACACGGCCAGGTGTTTCTGGGTGGGTGCTAAGTGTCTGAGCCTGGATTCGATCCCAGGTCATCCTGAGTCTGGGGCTGGTGCTCTTACTCGCTGCTTGCTATGCTACCTGGCTGCCCTGGCTTTTTTTTTTTATCATGGTTGTCAGGTAGTGCAATAATTTTTTAATTATCTCTCTTTGAACTATTTTCCAGGTTAGTTGTTTTCTGGTGAAATAGTTCACATTTTCTTCTATTTTTAAAAATTTGTTTGACTTTGTTTTACTGTTTCTTGATGTTTTATGGATAATCATTAGCTTCCACTTGCCCAATTCTAAATTTTAAAGAATTATTTTCTTCAGTGAGCTTTGTATCTCCTTTTTATTCAGTTTTTCTTTTTAAGGAGTTAATTTCTTCAGTGAATTTTTATGATTCTATTATCATTTGGCCAATTCTGTTTTTTTAAGGTATTATTTTCTTCAGTACTTTTTTGTGCCTCTTTTACCAAGCTGTTAGTTCTCTTTTCATAATTTTATTGCATCACTCTCATTTCCTTTTCCAGTTTTTTCTCTACCACTCTTATCTCTTGCTTTAACTCTTCTAGGAATTCTTGTTGGGCTTGTGTTCTATTTGTATTTTTTCTTTGAGGCTTTGTTTATGGCTGTTTTAACATTGTTTTCTTCTGTCTTGATCTTTCTTGCCACTATAGTCGCTTTTTTATGGTAAGGGTTTTTTTTTGTTTGGTTGGTTTTTGTTGTTGTTATTTTGTTGTTCTTTGTTCATTTTTCCAGTTTATTTCTGGACTTTGACCATTATGACAAAATTGGGCTCTGGGGTTTGGGGAGGCACTGTCTCAAGCATAGCCTTTGTTTGCACTGCTATTTTCAGAGCTAGTTCTGGGGATCTGTAAGTTTTCAGTGCTTTCAAGGTGGTATGATCTGAGGATAGGTGTGGTCACTGCTCTCATGGTCTATGTTCCCTTGCACTCCTTTCTTCCCTGTAACTGTGACCAGGTTCACTACTTCTCTGTAGCAGCAAGCATTAGTGCCCCTCTCTGCCTTGGAACTGTGACCCAGAACTGCATATGAGTTATATAGTTGTCAAACAGTGCCTGGTCCTGTGCCCAGGATTAGCTTAGCATCCCCTACAATTTCTTTCTGACCAGTTATCCAATCTCCTCAACATCCCTGGGTTGAGAGGTACTGAAGCTGCTGTTGCTCCTGTGGTCACAGCTTCCTCCAAGGCCCATCACTGATGTTTCTTCCCCCATCTTGGTGTCTGAACTCCTCAGTTGTCTTGGGCTGAAAAAATGTCTCAATCTGATCTTTTGTTGGCTATGCTGCTTCAGAATTCAATTTGATGCAGTATTTTAAAGTTGTTGTGGGAAAGTTTGGATGGGTTGTTGCATTTACTCTACCATTTTGGCTTCTAGCAAGCTTATATGACTTTCGGCTTTCTCTTTATGCTAACCTGCTTTATATACTTTATGTCTCAGTCAGTCTGAATGACTGTTGCACAACCAAAGGAGTGTTGAAGTTAAGATCAAAAGACCTTGGCCCAAATCCTGGTTCTGCCATGTACTGTGTGACCTTGGGCATTTTTTCAAAGAACCATTTTGGTTCTCAATTTCCCCACCTGTTAAATTAGGGGGTTGGATTAGAAGATCTTTAATATTTTTTCTAGTTTTAGCATATATTGTTCTCTCTATTACCTCTGGGATCAAATAGAAAGTAAAAAAAAAGAAAAGAATGCATATTCCTTGAAGGCAGGTACTATATTTCTCTTTCTTTGTATTTCTGATGCTTAGCATGGCACCTGGAACATAGTAAGAGTTTAATGAATGCTTGTTGAATGACAGCTCTAACAGTTTCTGTTCTCAGGTCCCTTCTGGGCCTCAGATTCCATATTCCATATCCCTTCCCGCTCTAGTATTCTCTGTTCTAAAGGGCTTCCTAGTCTTAGAATTTGATGTCCCACGTATTATGATCTCTTCCATCTGTAAAAGTCTATATTCTAAGTTCTAAGGTCTTTTAAAATAGCTCTGATATTCTAGAATTCTATCCGATTTCACCACTCCATATAAACCCAGAGTGAAGAATAGCAATTTTTCCCAATTGCAACCTTGGGTTGCTGAGTTTCCAACTAAAAGAAAATGTTCTTCTATGTTAACAGGTTCCCTTTCTTATCCCTTGCCCCAGGGATTGCTGGGAACCTCCTAAGTTAAAGACCCTTCCTTAAAGGTGGTCAGGTGTGAGACCAAGGAGCCACATGAAGGACATGGAGAATAAGTTTGCTTCTGTGCTATTAATGTGGGTGGAAACTCCAACCATCTGAATGGCAGCTGATTGAGTTCCAACTTGGTCCAGACAGTCAACCTCCTGGGCACTTTCTATCAGGCTGCTGCAGATTGCCATCAAGTATTTCCAACACCAGCAGGAGATTACTAATGGGAAGCCTTGGGTCTCTAGGATATTGGACTGTATCTGTCACTCCAAGGTGAGCTGTCAGTTCAGCTAGCACAGAAAATCTATGGCTGAGGGACAAAGGACCAAGGGAAACTCATAAATGCATCAAAGAAGGAGCTTAGGTGGGAGCTGACACACATCCAAGTTTGCTTCTGGGACCCAAGTGGGGGATATCGATTGGCTGGCATTGGTGGGGGGGGTGAGGGAGGCATTCTTCTCATTATCTTAAATATCTACTCACAGGGAAACAATTAACACCCACTTTGCACCTAGCAGCTGTGACTGTATAAAAATTAATGATAAATGGCTTTATTCTCATTACTTGGTCAGAAAGAAACTCAATGCTGACAAATGCCTGATGAACTATTTGTAAGAAGGAGCAAATAAATAAATCACATGGAATTTGTTATCTGATTTATACCCCCCAAGCAACAAATATTTCTTGCTTTTGCCCTAGAATTCTTTCCCTTTATTTTATCTACCTTGTTCCTTTCCAAGGAAAACTTGTTACAATCCTTCCTTGGGGCAATTAATTTTTGCTTCTTTTTTCTTTTCTCATCTGTGGTAAATAAGCTATTGATTTTGTTTTCGAGGTAATTTAAGGTGGTAATACAGTTCTGATTTGATAACTACCCGCTTAATGCGCTGTGAGTAAACACATTTGGGGATTTCAGTTTGCTATTTTTGCCAACCTGATGGACCCTAGTAGTGAGTGGCCTGTGTAGGTGGGGGCTCTTGCCAGTGCCCTGGAAGAAACCACCATAAGGCACATTAATAATTGAGAGATATTGCCAAAGGGGAAATTAGAATCAGAGGCCAGACAAAAGCTTGTTTAATAGAGTTTTAAGATGCAGGTACTTGAGAGACATCCTAAAAGGGAAAGAGGGTTTTCTTGTATGGTGTAGCAGAAGAGAGTTGACCTGGCAACCAGGACCCTAGTCTTCAAGTCCTGGCTTTGACATCTACCAGCTGTGTGCTACATGGATAGGATACTTAATCTCTTTGAGCCTTGGTTTCCCCATCTATAAAAATGGAGATAAACAAAGAGACCCATGACTAGAAAAGGTGGGTGTCACATCATGTAACTAAGATTGAAAGATAACAGACAGCCTGTGGGCTGCAATGGAATCATAGCAATGTTAGAGGAAGGCTGCCAGGATGTTGGGTAGACCCAAAGGACCAGAGCTTAGGAGAGCTAGTTGTTAATTTTTCGGTGTAAGCATTTATACCACCCAAATCAGCAAACTCTACAAATCAGGACTTGATTAATTGTTTTGCTGATTGTTTAGACTTAAGAAAGTGATAGAGAAAAATGGTAATAATGCAGATTAAACTTAAAAGCTTGTTCTGCTTACATTTTTCTTTCTTCTGGAGAGCTGGTTGTTAAGCATTTACCAGGACATCCTTGGTAGACCTGTATGGAGGCTTTATTGGAGGATAAGAACAGCAGTGAGGATAAACAGCAGTTTAGAAGAGGTTCATGGGTTGTAATGTTCATTACTCACCTCAAATTGTGGTGCATTTTTTCTTGAAAAATAACAATATGATTATTAAAATGTGAGAATTTTAATTTCTCTGTCTTTTCCCACCATCAGATAGATAGTTTGGGGAGTGTTCCTATCAACAGTCTTTAGGTTTAAATATTCTGTGTGTCTAAGATTCACTTCTCTATCTACCTCAATGGAAATAGAGCTTGTTCTTATCTCAGGTTTAATCATGGAGGGTAGTTATCTAAATACTGTGGTCATTTTTCGTTATACAATGTCTGGTAGCATGTTGGAAAGCATGAAATTAATTATAAGTAAGGCAAACCAGAAATGTTTTCCAACTTGTTCCACTATTTTCTAGAGTAATCATCCTGCTTTTGAAAGAATGCATCTGGAAGAGAGGACACAGATAAGGAGAGAAGAAAAATCCTGTTCAGTCATCCTGATAGGTGATCTTTTGATGAGCTCTAATGTCCCCAAAGACTAAATATAGTAAATTTTGAATTACTTGCACTAATGGAGGGAGCCTGGAGTATAGATAATCTTCAAAGGCTGCTAATTGCTGTCCCAATCAAGGAGACAGGGTAGTTGAGCTTTGGGGACAGGAAGGCAGTAGCTGTTGTAAATATCTATAGTATGGGTATCAGCCTCTCTCCCACTCGGAGGCTTACTGAAGGCAGAAGCTAAAGTTACACTTCAATCCTGGGGTCTCTAAACTGGACCTTCTACTCAGTAAACTCCAATGATTCCCTGTTAGTTCTGGGATCACACATAAACTTCTCTATTTGACATTTAAATCTCTACAACCTGGTTATTCTTATCATTCCAGTCTTTTAACACATGATTTCCCTCCACATGCTCTATGATCTAGCCATACTGGCCTCCTTTCTGTAACACACACACACACACACACACACACACACACACTGTCCATCTCTTGAATCTATAACTCTGCACTGGGGGGTTCCTCATGCCTAAAATGGCTGAATTCATAATAATTTCATAACAAATAATGAAGTAATAATATGAAGACCTTAATTAAAGAGAGCCATTTGTGGGGGGGATATTGTAGAGGAGATTCATGTTTCAGATAAAGGTTAGATGAGATAACCTCTGTTTTCCCTTCCCACTGAGGAATTTGATTAGCCATGTAATTTAACCTTTATGGGCTGGTTTCCCCTTCTGTAAAATGGGGGTGATAATCTCTGTTACGTGTCCCTCACAGGGCTGTTTTAATGATCAAAAGAAGTTCACAGGAGTTTTGAGTTAAAAGAAACCTTTGAAGTCATCTGTTCAATCTCCTTATTGTATAAAAGGGGGACACTGATTCCAAGAGAAGTGAAATGATTTGCCTGGGAACATGTAAGTAAAGAGTGACAGGGGAAGGAACAGACTCAAATCTTTTGATTCCAAGACCAGTGTGTTTTTTTTCCACTATTCTTGCTAAAATGAATGTCCAACAGAATGGACTAGTTAAGCAAGACCCAGAAATAATTGAACACATGGATCTAGTGTTTGATAAGCCCAAGAAAATAAATGATCAGGGGAAAGATTCCCTATTCAGCAAGAACTGCTTGGGGAAACTGAAAAGCACTTTGGCAGAAATTTGATTTAGATCATCACCTTATACCATATACCACAATAAATTCCAAATGGATTCCCAGTCTAAATATATCATAAAAATCCACAGGAGAACAAGAAGAAAAATTCTTTATTGAGGGAAAAATCTTTCTGTATTAACTATCTCTGACAAAAATCTAAGTAAGATCCCAAACTAATTCAAATACATAAGGCCAAGGATCAGTTCCCAATAAATAGGGGGTTAAAGGAGATGAAAACTTTTAAAAGAAGACTTGGAAACTACTAAAAATCATATTAAATTTTCTCCCAATCTTTAATTAGGGAAATATAAATGGAGACAACTCTAAATTAAAACACATCCATCAAATTAGTTAATATGATAAAGTGCCAAGGTAATAGTCAATTTGTAAGAACTGTATGAAGACTGATACTCTTCTACATTGTAGGTGGAGCTATAAATTGGTACAATCTTTATGGGAAACAATTTGGAATTATGCAAGAAAAGTCGCTACAGTGTTCATACTCTTTGATTCAGTGTCCCCTTCCACCTCTGTTCCCCTCCTGCCAGAGGGCACATATGCCAAGAAAATCAAGCATGTGAAAAAAGACCCTATATATCAAAATATCATATCATCACCTTTTGCAGTAGCAAAGAAACAAAATGGATCCAAAATGGGGGTCTATTAAATGGAGAATGGTTGAATAAATTGTGGAATATTAATCTAATGGAATATTTTCAAACTGCAAGAAAAAAACAATATAAAGCATTTTTAAGTGGGAAAACTGCTGCTGAATATCTTTTTAAATGCACAAAAAAGGACATAATGACATCAGAATCAGAGGACAGTTCTCAAAGTTACATGTAGATTTTATTTCAAAAGAAACCCAAATTGTACATAATAAATATGCATAGTTTCATGTGCATATCAGCTTTTTCTGTTCTACTGTGTATATGGAAATACTAATTTCATTTGGCATTTAAGTTTGGGATAAATTTTTAAAAACTCAATTCAGATTAAAGTAGGTATAATTAAAACAATATACAAATTTAAAATAATAATGTAATTGTAAGTACACAAATGAAATAAAATTCTGAGTTATTGTAATGAACTACTTCGGTTATACAGTGGAAAAAGTATTAGACTTGGAGATTGGAGACCTGTGTTCAAATCTCAGATCTATTATTTACTAGCTGAGTGACCTGGGATAAAGCACTTCACCTTCCTAAACTTCCCTTTCTTCATCTACAAAATGAGGGAGTTGAACTAGGCACTTCTAAGGCCCCTTCAAGCTCTGTGTCTGTGAACCTATGACCCTTTGGTCCCTGAGTGTAGAGGATGAAACACAACTCCCTCCTTTCAGTAGAGAGGTGGGTGATTCCAGGTGTCAAATGTTGCAGAAGCTGTGAGACAGATTACTTTGTCAGTTGGTTTTGTTCAGCTTTTTCTTTGTTACAGGGGAGGGTTCAATGTGTATATGTATATGTGTGCTTGTGGGGGTATGTGCAGAACTGATGGTGACATAAGAACAAAAGATTTATTGATATAAAAGTTATTGATTTGATATAAAACTTCTTTTTAAAGAATATGATTATGCCTACCTGAAACACACTTTCATTTTTCCGGAATATGAACTATTTGACTTCTTCTCTTCCATGATGCTAAAACAATGAGGTGTAAGGGGGTTCACGGCATCTCAGTCACAGCAGTTATCTCATGCTACAACAAGGTAGCCTGGGTCAGGGCTCCATGTTTGTCCTCCAACTCTTTCAAAGACTTTTGGTCAAAAATCATAATGTGAGAAAAGAAAGAAAGATGCCACTCATGCAACTCATGCTTATATACATGTCCTGTATATTGTTACTAACTCATTTCAGTTGTGTCTGACTATTTGTGAACCCATTTTGTGGTTTTCTTGGCAAAGACACTGGAGTGGTTTTGCCATTTCCTTCTCTAGCTTGTATTAGAGATGGGGAAACTGAGGCAAATGGGATTAAGTGACTTGCCCAGGGTGTCATACAGTTAGTAAGTGTCTGAGGCCGGATTTGTACTCAGGAAGATGAGTCTTCTTGATTTCAAGCCCAATGCTCTATCCACTATGCCACCTAGATGCCCATGTATTCTGTATATAAACACTGAAATATAAAGATGGCATTTTAGGACAGGCCAGAGACCAACAGCCAGGTAATTGACATGTATCTAATGATTCTATTTATGTTTCAAATAAAGGAAGGGCAGTCATCCAATAATGCCTCAGGAGAGGATTATGCATTTGAGAGCTGGAAGGAACCTTAGAGACCACTTAGTCAAATTCCTTCTTTTTACAAAAGGGGCAATTAAATCCTGGAGTGGGAAAGTGAGTGGCCAGTGTTCACCCAGATGTTGGAGTCAAGATTTTGTAAGGGGTGTGTTGGGTGTGTTTTGCCCCTGTAGGTTATGTGCTAGCTATGTCTAGGCTCTATCCACTGCACCACCCAGCCGTTCATTTCCCTTATTTAAGTTTCATTTTCCTCCTTTATAATGGAGACTAACTATATAGTGCCAGCCATATCTGGCAAAAACGAATATCTCTAGCTGACTACTTCCACCCTTCTCCAAAGGAGACTTTGATTCTTACAGTGAGGGGAAGCAGGAGTTTGGGACCAGAGACCAGCCAATCTTCTCTCTTTAAAGAAAGGGGGCACTGGGCTAGAATTAAATCTATCTGCTCCCTCCCCATATAATGTTAGTCTAGTTGAGCTCCTGATTACTATCCTTTAATGAGAAAGGGGTATCCTAGACTATACACACACATACACACATATATACATATATGTAAATATGAATGTAAGTTTATATATATCTCTAAGGCTTGACTCTCTTCTCACTAAATGCCAGTGCAACACCCATAATAAATGGCAAATAAACCCATTTATCCACACAGAAATCAGAGAAAGTATACACATGAGATTAAGTATCAGTGAATACATGAGAGAGAATGAACTCTCCTGTTGGGAGTAAGTTTATTTTGGGGTAGGGAGGGAAGGAGGAAGAGATACAGAAAGAGACAGAGACACAGAGAAAGACAGAAACACAGAGACAGCGATAGACATAGTCTCAGATCTCATTTAAGGGGAAACTCCCTAGTCTCTAGTACACCAGGAATAAGGGCATGGTGGAGGTGTTTGTTGCTATTCTATATGTTGACTTCTTCCCAATGTCTTTCCGTCCCTTGAGGGACCTCTCCCTAGAGTCTAGAACTATGTTCCCTCTCAAAGGCAGAAGCCAGAAGACCAGGCTCTTGCTTCTCCCAGCCTTTCACCAACTCTGCCCCTCCCCCAGGCAGTGAAGCTTTGAGTAGTCAGTCAATGTCCACCAATGGAGAGAGTCTTAGGCAAAGTCACTGAGCTACAGGATCCATTCTTAACCCAAGTGCTCTGATTCCAGTTCCATGGCTCTTTCCACTCCACCATGAACACACTCTAGTAGCTGAAACCTTTGGGGAATGAGCTGTTTACAACCTGAAGCATCAAAACTATTTTTGCTAGCACTTTGGATATAAATGTTTCTCAAATGATTGCAAAAGCTTAACTTCCTGAAGTACTTGACAATTTAAAAAGCATTTTTCTTACAGGAACCCCATGAGGTTCATTGAGAATAGGATTTGGAGTTTGACGGGCCTTAGCAACCTTCTGGAAAGTATCAGTTTGGGAAGCAATAGAGATCTGGATTTGAACCCATCTCAGACATTTACTAGCTATGTGGCTCAGGAAAAAATCACTGAATCTCTGAGCTAGTTTCCTTCTCTGTAAAATGGGGATAATAGAACTTACCTCACAGGGTGGTTGTGAGGGACAAATGGAGAAAATCCCTCCCTCCCTTTGTGTGTTGTCTCCCCTTTTGACTGTGAATCCTGGAAGACAGGGACTGTCTTTTTTTTTTTTTTAAATAAATTGTAGCCCCAGCAGCCTGGCAGTAGGTGCTTAATAAATGCTTATTGGACTGGACTGAATTGAATGCATGTGACTTGCAAACTTTAAAGCATTATCTATGTTAAGTTTGGTTATTTGTATCTCCAGCACTTAGCATGTTGCTTAGCTCATAAGAAGCCCTTCATAAATGCTCGTTGCTAGTCAGTAAACATTTATGAAGTGCCTTCTCTGAGCCAGACCATGTGCCGGGCACAGGGAATGCAAGGGAAGGCAAACAGTCCCTGCAGTGGAGGAACACATAATTTAGTGAGGGACACAACATACAAACAACTAGGGACAAATGACCTGTGACAGGAGTAAGTGGGGGTAATCAGCAGAAGGCAGGCACTAGGATTGAGGAGGGTGGGGAAAGGTTCCTGTAGAAGCTGGCATTTTAGCAGGGATGTGAAAGCCATGAGTAGGACATAAGGAGGGAGAGCAATCCAGGCATGGGGGACAGCCAGGGAAAATGCTCAGAACGGAGAGATGGAGTGTCTTGTTTTAAGGACAGAAAGACAGCCAGTGTCACTGGATCACAAGTAGGTGGAGGGGTACGAGGTGGAAGAAGACTAGAAAGGTGAAAGGGACAGGTTATGAAGGACTGCATTCTTTGGTTCTTCCTCATTTCTAACCCCTCATTTTTACAAAGGAGGAGAATGAAGTTTACACAGAGGAGGTGAGCAGCTAGATGGTGCAATGGATAGATGCCATGCTTGGTGTTAGCAAGATCTGAGTTCAAATATGAACTTGGATGCCCATTAGCTGTGTGACCCTGGGCAAGTCACTTAGCTTCTACATACCTTAGTTTCCTTAACTGTGAGATGGAGATAATAATAACTCCTATCTCCCAGTGTTGTTATAAAGATTAAATATATCTGGCACATAGTAGGTGCTATGTAAATGCTAGTTTTGATGATGATGGTGATGATGTGATACTGTCACTTACCCAAGATCATATAACTATTAAGTTAACAGAGATGAGATCTAGGTCCAATTTTTCTGTCTCAAAATCCCAGTGTTTCCCCCACTATTGAATGTAACACATCTTAGCACCCCCATTTTACAGATGAGGAAACACTGTGACTCAGAATAGCAGAGAAACTTCCAAGGTCACCCAGCTAGGAAATGCCTGAACTAAGACACAAACCCAGATCTTCTGACTCAAAATCCATAATGCTTTCCTACACAATCTACTACCTCTCTGCAATGCAATGCAGTCTTCCCTGCCCTCTTCAATTGAGTCAATGGAACATACTATAAACTATTCCTGGTGACACGGGGTGGTCATTATGATCACCCATTTTTGTCCGCTGCTGTGATGCAGTGATGCCCTCAGGGCCTCCTGCGGCGAGTAGGGCTCTTCTCCCTTACACTCAGTGGTCCCAGATGTTACCACAATCAGATAATCTAGCTGTTGGCCAGGAAGGCAGCAGGTGCTGCCAACAGTCCTAATGAGGGCATTAGCCTCTCTCTCTCTCTTCCTCCTCCAGGGTAGCCTGTAGGCAGCTCATAAAAACCAACAGAGCCCAAACCTCTGGGCTCCTGTTTTCTAAAGTGGTCCTCCTGCTGCAGTGCCGATGAAAGTGGCAGAGAGGTGAGTAACAGAGCTAGGTGAACCCTCTGTGTGGCCAAGGGGTACAGCTGTGGAGAAGGCTGTTTAGCTGGCTGATGTTCCCCAGGGGCAGCTGCGGCCCCCAAGTCTGGTATGGACTCCCTGCTAAGGAGTTCCTGCCTCTTGCAATCCTTTACATTCAAAGTTCACCTCATTCATCACCCCATCTTTGAAACCTACCTCAATTCCCAGTCTCTCCTCCCCCCTCAACCCCCTACCATTTGGAAGTAATTTCTCTTTCCTCAAACTCTAGCCCTTGTTGTGTGACCCTCCCCCACATTCCTACTCCCTACCTCCTCTGCTTTGGGGGAAATGGCTCATTCTTTGGTGTTGGGGCACATTTAGGAAGAACCATGACATGCTATAATTTTGCGTTGTCTTACAGATTGTTGCCCCCTCATCCTTTCTAATCTGCACCTGTCCGGGAAACTACATAGAACTACTTTTAGTGTGATAGAGGGCTATAGATTCCTGAGTTAATGTCTGTTGCTGTCCTTGGAGCCAGGGAAATTGTGCACCCTTTTCCTCCCAGAGCAGGAGGAATGTGGTGCCTTTGCTTCCATGTGGGCCTTTAGGAAACATCAGACAAGTGGATGGTGATAATTCAGACAGCTGGGTCTGGAGTGATTTGTGTTTTGAGTTAATGACAAATGTCTGTTTCAGAGGCGCCATTAAATGAGGTAGAACTGACTGGTGTAATAGACCTTGGTATGGATGCCTTCTCAGTTCTATATGGAACACCTGCAGCATCTAGCGCTCACCCTCCCCATCCCCTTCCTCCTCCCCCTCCCCCACTCACACACGTGTTTTTATTTATTAGTCATCTAGAAGACACAATAATTTGAAAAAAAAGACATTTAATAAAATAGTAATAGAATATTCTTGCCCATAGGCTTGGGGCGCAACCCACCCCAAACATCACAGGGGAAAAAAATGCATGTACATAAGAACACATATAGCCAGGGAACCTGGGTGGAGGGATAACTTGCTAGTCTTAGGCTACAGGGTTTGTCATCACCTAGCTGTTAAGGAGTCTGCTTTTTCCAGGGTTCTGTTCTCTGCTGGGCCTCCTTCCTGCTGAATATTCCATTACCACAGCTTCCATTGGGCATCTCATGACTTCCCTGTAGTCACTGGCCAAGCATTAGCTAGAGTTCAGAGTTGACTTTTTCTCCATAAAAGGAAGAATGGGCTATATTATCTCTCTTCTAGCTCAGAGCCCAGAGGCTAAACTGCTCTTTTAGGAAGGTTGGGTCATCAGACTAAATAAAAGGAGAGACTTTCTTCCCCAAAAGAGAGTCCTAGTCTACCAAAGAAGCTGAGCTCTTTCTCAATACAGGACATTCAGCTAAATACAGAATATTCAACTAATTGGAACCCATATGCATTTATTTAGTCTATCTTTCTAATTTTTCCTCCTCCTAACAAGATTAACATTTGTTCCCAACCTGATCTAGGGTTGGAAAATCTTTTTAATTTTCATTTAACCCTAAAACCCATTTCAAAGGGCTCTGCCATAGAAATCCCCACAAGAGTTGTACAGAAGTTAGGCTATAAAACCCACTTTTCTTCCAAGAGTTTTGGAATTCAGCTAACAGAAGATGGCAAAGTGATTATCCTCCACCTTCCTTTCCTACATTCTAGGCTTTATTATCTAAGTGTAATCAGAAACAAATATGCCAGACTTTTAACAGCCATGGAAAGCTCTAATACTGAGACCATAGTGCAGCAAGCAAGGGTTACCATAAACCCTTCTAAAGGTGGGTTGGCCGAGCAGAGGTCCCCATGTTAGCTTTGGGTATGAAGTCCAAATACTGTCCAGTCAGTCCCAGTCTCAGGGATGGCCTCTCCGTTGTTGGTCTCTTGGTTGCCAAGCTGTTTTCAGCTACCATCTGCTGGGCTTCAGCTACTTAGCCTTTTCAGGACCATTTAACCTCTACAGGGGCACCTATTTCTCTCTGCTCTCAGTGCCAGGCAGCCAACAAAGGCCAAGACTCTTATTACCACCTGTCTCTAGGTACTGAGTTGAAACCCTTAGTCTCAGACAACCATTTCTAATTTGAGGTTAGAAAATTTCTTTTAACTTGCATAAAAACTTCAGTTGTGAGGCTACATTTCCAAAACCCATTTGGGAGATTCCATTCTCCCTCCTCAAATCCCTAGGAGCTGTATGGGGATTGGGGTGATGAGGCTCCCCAACTGACTTGCCCTTAAAGTTAAGAACAAGAACAAAAAGCTAGGTGAATCAAGAGGGGCCATGGGTCTGATGCCTTATTCTTGCTTTCCATTATTTCCTTTTGCCATATTCAAATCAGCATAAACTTCTTACTATTACACTAGCTTTTTGGCTTCCTATATAACATTGTTAACTAATATTAAGCTTGCAGTCCTCTAATACTTTGCAACATTTTAATACAAATTTCTAGCCATACTTCCCTCATCTTGTATTATGCATTTGCTTTTATTTCTTTTTAAACTCAGATTTGGAATTCTTACCATTTTATCTTTATTTAATTTCACCTTATTAGATTTGTATCATTGTTCTAGCCTGCCAAGATCTTTTTTGAATCTTGTTGTCTCTGTTGGCTAACATGTTAGCTTATACTCCCACCTTTGTGTCATCAGAAAGTTTGGTAAACATGCCTTTATCCAACTTATTGATAAAAATGTTGAACATTACAGGGCCAAGGACAGATTCTTTTTCTTTCAAAATCAGAATATCTTTTGCTCATCTCAAGTCTTCGGCCAAAAGATATGTTTTTGAATTTTGGTTCTGCCACTTTTCCCAGCCGTGTGACAAGACACTTCATCATTCTGGCCTCAGTTTCCTTATCTGTAAAATAAGGAGTTTTATAGCACATATGTAACCCCTGGGATCTAGAATAGATTTCACTCTCCCCTGCCCCCCCATCCCCTACTGTCTTCAATGCAACTGTTTCTCCTTCCACAAAGTCTTCCATATTGCTTTCAGGTAAACATAAATTCCTAGGATCATAGCATCATAGATCTAAAGTTAACAAAGCCCCCATGGGTCATCTGGTCCAGTCTTCTCAGATTAAGCAACTTCCCCTTTGTCATATAGACAGAACTTAGTATTGAACCTTGATCTGACCCTTAATCTTTTCACAACACCATGCTTCCTCTTCTCCCTCTCTGTTTTTCCACCCAATTTTTCTGGACCTCTTTTTTTGTACTTATTTTATTCCCTTGAATCAGTTATTTGTATACTTCTTTGCCCTCATCTCCCTTCCCTATATTAGATGGTAAGCTTCTTGAGAGCAAGACTGGTTATAATTATCTTGGTAGCCTCAGAACCTAGCACACTGCCTTCTACATAGTAGGGCCTTAAATGTTTATTGGATTGAAAGAAATTACCCAATAGTCTAGTTTTCAGATGAGTGATAGTTTCTGGATCCATTCCTGCCATTAACTTCTTTAAAAACTATACTAGCCAGATGGTCTTCTGTTCCATATTAGTAATTTGACCAAACCTGAAGCCAGAGGAGAGGAAAAGGCCTCATGTTGGCTTGGGGGGAGGAGAGAGAAGAGACACTGATTTATAAAGGTTTGCCTTATACGTGTAGGTAAAATAGGTAACTAACTGCTTGTTTTATGATTTCAGAGACTCTGTGGAGGTTAAAAAAGAAAATCTCCCCATTCCACTGATTCCTGAAATCCCACTGTTACAATATGGTATAGGTGAGAGACTGTAAGATTTGGAATTGGAAGACTAGGGAGGCTGAATCCCACTTCTATACTTACTACTACCTGTGTAACCCTGGGCAAGGTATTATATTTTTGGGGGCCTTAGTCTCTGTATCTGTAAAATGAAGGGGTTGACTAATTAACCCCATCTCTATAGCTTTAAATTTCTGATTCTAAGGAGAAACTTTGATCCTTTCCCAGGTGCAGATGGATGGGGGAAGGAAAAGAAAATTTAAACATTATCAGTTAAATCCACTGAGTGGGGGTGAGGATGGGAAGGGGCCAGAGGAGAGGATGATAATGAAGGTCACTGAATGCTTTCAGACAGAGCCAGGGAGAGATAGGGGACTGGTAATAATGATAATAGACTTTTATGTAGTGCTTTAGGGTTATAAAATGCCTTTATCCCTCATTTCTCACAGTAACCCTATAAAGTGAGTGGGTGGTGCAGGGGTGATTAGTCTCCTTTTACAGATGAGGACACCCAGCAAGTGTGGGGTAGAGCTGTGACTGACCCCGGGATTTGATTCTGTTTTCAGCTATTATACCAGGGCTCCAAACTCACCAGTCAGGGAGCACAGGAGCACGAGGCAGAAAGGGCTTTGTGCCTTGCATCTAAATGGTTAGCATTTCCTTCTGACAAGAAGGCCCCAAGAGATGAAAAATATTTTTCCTTTTTAGAACCATATTCCGCCAGTCGCCATCACTAATTCCAAAGCCTGTCAAGGAAAAGGAGCAGCTGTTAAAAACTTCAAAAGGGGGAAAAATCAGTGCTGAGAAGGCTTTTTATTTTTCTCCCCCTTCCAAGAGAAGGCTCATTCCCCTCCCCACTCAGAGGGTGTGCAGACTGGAGACGCTTGCTAAGGGTGCATTAACATTTCACCAAGGAGCTTTTGAATTGGATTTTATTTCTTAGCTGAGGAGTGTTCAATGTTCTCTCTCCCACTTAATGAATACTTAACCCCTTAGAGTACCCCAATCAGGAGCCATCTGTGGGAATGAGTGTCCTACCAGAATAGCTAGCCCTAGAGATCAGAGTTTGGACTGTGTTTCCTGGGTAAGGGCAGGAGTGTTTTCCACGTGGGCAAGGCTAAGCCAGCATCATAGGAATAAAGGATGTAGAACTGGAAGGGGCCATAAGGATTAAATCCCTTTATGTTACAGATGAAGAATCTGATGTGTAACTTTCCAAAGGCCACTCAGGATATTATTTCTTATGACCTCGATGAAGTTGGGCAGGACACCTCCTTCATCTGGGTTGTGGTGATCTGTTAAATGTGACTAACCCATGTCCTTACATACCATACAAGGTTGTTGTGAAGGCAAAGTATTGTAAATCTTATCTCACTTTTCTATATCCTTTTAAGGTTCAAGGTGTTCCCTCAACAGTCCAGTCAGGTAGACAATGATGGGATTATTCCCTTTTTAGAGATGAAGAAACTGAGGCTTATTAATGTGAGGCAACTAGCTCAAGGTTATAATAGCTGTTAAGTGGCAAAAGGTAGACAAAAATTCAGGTTCTCTGCTGTCTAATCCAGTGTCCTTTTTTTTTGAGGGGGGAAGGCAGGGCAATTGGGGATAAGTGACTTGCCCAAGGTCACAGCTAGTTAAGTATCAAGTCTCTGAGGTCAAACTTGAACTTGGGTCCTCCTGACTTCAGGACCAGTGCTCTGTTCACCTAGCTGCCTCTACTCTCTCCCCCACCCCCCCATGTGCTTTCTGCTTTATCATTCTGCTTTGGCTGCCTTCATCCCCAGCACAGTGCTGGGCATGCAGTAAGCACTTAATAAATGCTTATTGACTTGACGCGTGCTTGGCCTGGCTGGAGAGAGAGAGGATGGGCTAGGAGAGATAGCATCTGATCCTTATGTAGAGCAGCTGTAATTCTGCTTCTCCTGGCTCCCAGGTATAGACAACCTCCCAGCCTCCCTTCCTTGTGCTAACTGTCCCTGAATGCTCTTCTTGCCCTAAGGATCCAGAAAGTGGTTTAGAGTCTAAGCTCGGTAGATGCAGAGGGGGACTCATCCCATTGCTTTTTCCATCCTCACTTCAAGTTCTACTCCCAGACAAAAGAATGAGCTCTACCTCCCCCTCTCCTCCCATTAAGATGTGTTCTCTCTGTATTTTACTTCTAGAACTCATTGTCTTCTTCCACAGTCAGCTCAGCTGTTAAATTCACAAAGGCTTCCCTGATTCTCCAGCTAAAAGTAATCTTTTTCCCGATATTTCTCATAGAACTGGATTTCTCCTTTGTCTCTTTCTATTCTATCTTGTTTCAAACTCACTTCCTCTCTGTCAGCCCCTATTAGACAGGGATTGCCATTTTTCATCTTTGTATATACAACACTGACCCCAGGTCTTGCATGTAGATGATATTGACATTTTAATGAAACCAAGTTTAATTTTTTCCATCTTTGGTGGGATAGGACTCCGTTTTCCTGCAATGAGGATTAAATTTCCTTAAAAGGTCCTTTGTACTTGATTGGTCTGGGCTTCCCCTTGATGCAGCCTTCTGGTCACCTAAGGGCATAAAAGTCCCAACTATGAGATCTGTTTCCTCCCATCTTGATGGGTGTCTGAAGACCCTGAGAGTCACCATATCCTGTCCTGCTGACCAGTTGTGTTTCTTTATGGGGATGGGGGGGTGGGGCACATCCAGAGATGCTAAATACCAACGTATCCTGGTTGCATATCCTTATTTTGGAACAAAGTATGCCTAATTTTTTTTTATTAATCCCTCAATGACCTGTAAATGCCTTATTTCATCCCAATGTTCAGCTGAACTAATAGGATACTGGCATTAATCTTGTCCCTAACATTTAGACACTAAATTTGTGAAGGGCAGGGAGAGACCATGGTCAAACTGTGAGAGAGGCCGTCTTCCTTGGTGGCCCTAGCCTCATAAAGAGTTTCTTTCTCTACCTCTTCCCCTTCCCCATGTAATCAGTGTCCTCATGGTTTCTCTGACCTCAGGAAAGAATCATTCACACTTTCGCATGAATGATTGGTAATAATATTAAATCTGCTAGGGGAATTCAGTATCCAGGACTCACTCATTGTCAGAAGTGGAAGGGACCTTGGAAAATAAGACATTGTTAAAGCAAGAAGAGACCTTAGAACACAGGGTTCCAGGGTTTTGAATTGTGAGAGATATTAGAACATGTGATATCAGACCTTGAAAGGGCTTTGAGAACCTGACTAATTCTACCCTATCATTTTATTGGTGAGAATATTAAGACCCAGAGGTCATAGTGAATTAATGACAGAACTGCAACTGGAACTCAAGTGTCTTGACCAAGTCTAGGGTTGTTTCTTCTATACCAGGGCTTTTTCCACTTGTGACCCCTTCAGTACTTCTTAAACTGTGACCCCATATGGGGTTGAGACCCACCGTTTAATAAGTGTTGCATCACAGTCCCTTTCCAGAAGTGGATTAACTCAATGTGAAGTCTTGGCTATATTTGGAGATTGAAATACCCTCCACCTCACCCCCCTGCACCCCCCAATAACAAACTGATGCTTATTTTTTTTAAATATTTGTTGTCTGTCCAGTTAAAAGCACCAGATCAGGGAACATCTGTTTGAGGACATGCAATGCCCAATTCAGATGGCTACATAATTGAGAACATCTCTTGTGCTCAAAAGACTATTTAAAAGCTTGCCCAAAGAATAAGTGGTTTCCCAGCTATTCGTGTAGCCATAAGCAAGGGAGGCAGCAGGGTGGAGTAGAGTGAGCATCAGGTCTGGAGTGGGAGGACTTTGGTTTCCATCTTGGCTCGGATGTACCGGGAACGGGATCTGGAAGAGCTAACAACACTTAGGGCTGTGAGTGCTTGCTTTGCCCCATCGGAATAGGCTGTGTAGTGACACTGGGAAAGTCCCTTCCTTCTTTGGGCTTCTGTTTGTTCCTCTGTAAAATGAAGGGGTTGGACTAGTTGAATGCTAAGGTCATTCCAACAGTGACTCCTATAGATTCAGCTTTTATTTGTTGCCTCCCTGTTCACTGCTGTGGAAGGGAAGCATGCTTTATTTTCCCCCATTGTGACCAGTGGGCAGGCAGGTCCATTGCAAACCCGAGCTGTGCCTGGCTTTTCATTTCACTTGTTTTTGAATGGAATTTATCTGCTTAGACCCTGGATGGCTTTCATTATCTCATGCAAATATTGAATGCTCGCAGTGAAATTGCATTATGGCTGTTCCCAATTTGTTTTCCCACATAGATGGCTCATTTTTCAAAGTCCTGGACTGAGACATCAAGACATGTCCCCTTTGTCCCTATGGAGTGGCTTCATGCAAATGACATTCAGAACTCAATCTCCTGGGAAATGGGAGAGAAAAACAGCTGGAGGAGGGGAGAAGGAAAGGGGAAGAAATCAAGGGAGAAGGAGACAAAAAGGAGGGAGGGGAGAAGAAGGGAGTAAGTAGAAAGAGGAAAAGAAATTGGATTTTTTAATTTATATCAGTCTTCAGTGGAAAGACCTTGGAACTTGAAGGGAAGATGGATTTTAGTAGTTGTGTGCCTTCCCCTCTGGCCTCAGTTTCCACCTCTCTGAAATGAGGAGATTGAATGAGATGATCCCTACGATGTCAGAGAGCTCCAGCATTCTGCGATTTCATCCTTTGCTGCCAAGGTTACTCTTTCTTGTCCTGGCATTCACAGGCCTTCAAATACGTCTTCCCTAAATCCCATTTGTCACTTCGGCACAGACTCAGAATCACCTGCCAAATCTAAGCCCGGTATCCTTCGATGGTCAAAACACAAGCAAACAAATATTAATATCAGTATCTCCTCCAAAGAAACATTTGTCAAAGGTGACAAAGGCTAGAGTAATCGATTCATCCAAAGCAATCAATCAATCAATAAGCATTTATTCAGTGCCTACTATGTGCCAGGCACTGTGCTGAACGCTGGAGATATGAAAGAGACAAAAGGCAGTCTCTGCTTTGAATTGCTCAGAATCTAAGCGGGGAGAAAACAAACAAATATATACAAACAAGCTAGATGGGAAATAATTATTGCTGGTAAGTCGTAAGAATTAGGATAGGTTGGTAAAGTGTCCTGTAGAAGATGGGATTTTAGTTGGGATTTAAAAGAAGCCAGTAGTGGAAATGAACAGGGAAAGCATTCTAGGCATCTGGGATAGAGAAAATGCATGGAATGGAGAGATGAAATGTCCTGTTCATGAAATATCCAGTGTCACTAGATTGAAGGATACATGCTGGGGAATAAGGTCCAAGAAGACTGGAAAGGTAGGAAGGGGCTAGGTTATGGAGGGCTTTGAGTACCAGAGGATTTTGTGTTTGAAGGGAGTCACTGAAGTTTATTGATTTTGGGGGTGGGGAGGAGAGATATGATCAGACCAGAACTTTAGGAAAATCACTTTAGTGAACAAATGGAGGATGGATAGGAGCAGGGAGACTTGAGGCAGGCAGACCTACCAGCAGGCTATTGCAATAGTCCAGGAATGAGGTGATGATGGCCTGTACAAGAGTGGTGGCAGTGTCAAAGGAGAGAAGGGGGCATATTCAAATGATATTGCAACATTAACAGGCCTCGGTAACAGAGTAGAGGTGAGGAATAGTGAGAAGCTGGGGGTGACTAGTGGGTTATGAGCCTGAGGGACTGAGAGGATGGTGTCACTCTCTGCAATAACAGGGAAAGTAAGAGTAGTGTGGAGTTTAGCGGCAAAGATAATGAGGTTGGTTTCAGAAATGCTGAGTTTAAGTTGTCTACTAGACATTCAGTTTGAGATGTCTGAAAGGAAGTTGGAGATTTGAGATTGGAGGTCAATTGAAAGGCTGGGGCAGGATAAGTAGTTATGAGAATCACTAGTATAGAGACAATAATTAAATCCATAGGAGCTGATGAGAGAACTAAGTCAGCTAGATGGAGGGAGAAGAGAAGAGGGTCCAGGACAGAACCCTGAGGGCCCACCGATGCTTAGAAGGAATATTGTAATGTTTCTACCTCAACCAATTGAGTGAAGGTGAGTAAGAAAGCATAACTGATTAGTGAGCCAAAGGTAGAGGGACTCCAATCCAGGCCAAGGTGCCATCTCAGTCTCCACCCCCATGTGCTTTTGACAAATAGCCAATGCCAACTGAACCAATTCTATGGAGAAAAGCAGTCATCTAAAGACCTCGCTGTAGAGCTTCTAGATTAATTGTAGACCACTTCTCATTCTCTTGCTAGGACCAGAAAGATAATTTCACATAATGCTTGACTCAGTGGTCAAGACTTGAGAAGGGAAGCCTAGAGCTGTTAAATATTTGAGTGGAAGCAGATCTCAAACTATTGAATTAAAGACCAGAATGAGCTACCCCTCCTCCACTCAACCAGCTTATGTTTAATGGGACTCAGGATCACATTCCATAAAGCCTACTGTATTTGTTCTGGTTGGAAAGTGGGTGGTCTTTTACGTTCCAGATCCCATTACATTTTCTCTAAATAGGCTAGATAGACTGGCTTCAGAGTGCACAGGCCAAGGTTGGAGAGGGGACTCCAGGGTGAGTAAAAAGGGAGGAGTCAGGGCATACAAATATCCCCTTCCTGCATGACAAATATTAGTTAGAACTCATGGCAATCCTTTTTATGGCTCTCCAGCTGATTAACTATCCTCACCACAGTGGCTTTTCTTTTTTTTTTTCTCAGATAAATAATTTCATATTTGTTTCAGATGGCCTTCCTGCCCTGGGACTCAAGCCCAGACCTCTTGCTCTCGCTTCTCCTAGGCCCCAGCCCAGTTCTCCTTCCCCTGTGAAAAAGCCACTTAAGAACCCTGTCCACTTTGTGACCTACCCCCTTCCATGTCCCTCAAAGATTCCCACCCCAATCATTTAACTGGGCAGGCACTGTCCATGTCCAGGGAAGGCTCCCTTCCAGACAGGTAGTAGATGGTAGGAATACATGTGGGTGGGTTTCCCTCTCCAAGTTGCCCAGATGGTCTGAAACATATGGTCAGGTGGAGAGCAGCAACTCAGAAAGAGCTTCTTCCAGGTCTCAACTATGGGAGAGCTATATGTCTTTTCCCCTAATCCAGACTTTTTTCCAGATCTTCTCCAAAGTGATCTCAATAAGCCTAGTTTTACTTGGAAACAATCCCAATATCTCCCAGTAAACCTAGATCCCATATTACCATTAGATTCTCCCAATAGAGAATCCCAAAGATCTCAATCTGCTCCCAATAGGCCCTATCTCAACAGATCCCAACACCTTTAGTAAGACCCTGATCCCATTCCAGTGGTACTCTTCTGTCCCCAAAAAGATCCCAAACTGTACCCAAGAGATCCTATCCCAATAGAGATGAACACCTCTTGAAGTAGATCTTGACCTCTTGCCAATAGATTCAATGGCTGTGCTCCTAAAAGATTGTGGCATCTCCCAACAGATTGATTATCCCCTCCCCATAAATTCCCAATTGTTCCTAACCTCTCCCAACCCACCCAGGTCATTTCCTGTTTCCAGTCCCTTCCAGCTGACTCTAATGAGTAGTCATTCTTGTGAGAGGACGAAGTAGGCCCAGAAGCAGGAAAGGCAAGGCCAAAGCAGGTGAGGGTAGAAGATACCAGAGCATGACAGCAGCAGGTTTACAGTCAGGAGAATCCATCCAGCACAGGAGAGGGCTGGTGAAGCTGGCTGAGGCCATTGGCATATTGGAATTCAGGCCCATTCTCATAGGCATACATATCCAGGGCCACCTCACAGCTCTCTCGAATTACACACTCTGCATCAGCTGCATGGGCCCGTAGGGCTGCCAGACAGTCGGGGTGGGCAATAGAGCCCAAGGCTTCAGCACACTCATATCAGACCATGGGGTTCTTAGCTTGGCTGGCCAGGGCAGCTATGGGTTATGCAGGCCTCATGCTGCAGCTGGTGCAGCACATAGCCGACCTCGTGGTGGAACAGAGCACTGCCACAGCACAGATGTCCAATGCGGCCTCCTTGCCCCCAGCATTTCGAAGAGCAAACATAGCCCTATGGTGGTCAAAGAGTGGGCGTGACTCCTCCAGTAGCATAGCCCGAAGACATCCCCCATCCTTCTCCTCAGCTGGTGGGCCGGGTCCACAGACAAGTAGGGGCTACCTGTGGGCTCCCTTCCATTCTGCTGCAGCCACTCTAGCCGTGGCACTGCCAGCTGGCATGTTTCTGCCACTTCAGTGACAGGATCCTTGGAGTATTCCTTCAGGAGTTCCAACACTTCTGGGTTTCTGATGGCTCCCAGAGCCTCTCCAGCCTCATGCCGGACCATAGGCTCCTGGCTCTTGTCCTTGAGTACCTCCACCAATATAGGGATGGCTCTAGTGTCCTGCAGTAGGCCAACTCGTACTTCAGTAGGGCTGATTCATCCCCGAAGGCCTGGCTGATCCAGGAAATGGCCCCAGGCCCACCCAGACCCCGAAGGGTGAACAGGGCCCAGAAACAGGGCTGCTTGGGATCTACAAGGGTCTGCCCAATGGCCTCTATTTCCTTCTCTGTACCATGGTGCTGGACATTCCAGGGCTTCTGCCAGGCCAGCCAAGGTGACTTGTGGGCTTAGGTCCTGGCAGCAGCTGCAGTTGCAGCAGCAACTCCCAGCCTTTTAAGGGAGCAGCCGTCTTCTTCCCACAGCAGCTTTTCTTAGCCTTTTCATCTCTACTCAAACCTCCTTCCACACTCTCAGCTAAAGACCTGAATTCATATTTCACTAACACAAAATAGAGGGGTCTGCTTGAAAACTCCCTCTTCTCCTTTCCTCCTCATCTTATCACCTGGATGTCTTCTCCCACTTATCTCCTCCTTCACTCCCATTTCACATATAGAGGTAGCCCTTTGCCTTGCCCAGGTAAACCCTTCTTATGTGCACTCTTGATTTATTCTGTCCTACAAATTCTCATTATATCACCCTACTATCTTACTAACAATAATCTTCCCTTTCTTGCCACTGGCTGCTTCATTGCTGCCTACCCAAACATCCAAGTCTTTCTGATTCTTAAAAAACCCTAACCATCCCTGATGGCTATTGTCCTCTATCTCCTTCATTCCATGACTAATTCCTGGAGAAAGCTCTTTTCTCCTCTCACTCTTTTCTAAACCCTTGGCAGTCTGGTTTCCAACCTTATCAAAACAGTTCTCTCCAAAGTTAAACCAACACTTTCTTAATTGCCAAAACAAATGACTTTTTCTCAGTCTTCATCCTTCTTAACCTTGACTGTGGATCAATCACTCTCTTCTTGTAGGCACTCTCCTCTCTGGTTTCAGGGCACAAGTGTCTCCTGATTCTTCTACCTGTCTGATTACTCTTTCTCAGATTCCTTTGGTGGACCTTCTTTCAGGTCACATCCACCAACTGGGTGTTTCACATACATGCCTCTGTCCTTGGCTCTCTTCTCAATCTATGTTATCTCAATTGTTGATCTTATCAGCTCCCCTGGGCTCATGATTATTTTTCAGATGTATTACACAGCCCTAACCTCTTTCCTGAAGTCCAGACTCGAGTCTCCAACTACCTGTTAGACATCTTGAATTAGATGTGCCATAGACATTTAACTCAACATCTCCCAAACTGAACTCATTATCCCCCCATCTCCCAATTCTTCCCTATTCTTACTGAGGGAACCATTGTCCTCTCGGTCCAGAATCCCAGGCTTGTAACCTTGATGTCATTCCCAATTCCTTCTTTGTACCTGCCTTACATATCTAATTTTTACCAAGGTCTGTTGTTTCTATCTTTACAACATCTCTTGTATTCAGTTTCTTCTTATCTCTGACACTGCCACCATTCTGGTTCAGGGCCTTATCCCTTTACATTTGGACTATTGCAATAGTCTTCTACTAAGTATTACTGATTCAAGTATTACCCATTGCCAATCCATCCTCCATTTAGCTGCTAAAGTGATTTTCTTAAAAGTGTAGGTCTGACTGCATCACTTCCCTATTCAGTAACCATCAATGGCTCCTTATCACCTCCTGGATCAAATATAAAATCTGATGTTTGTCTTTTAAAGCTTGTTTATAAAGAAACTTGGTTCCTTTCTACTTTCCTAGTCTTCTTATACTTTCATGTACTCTTTGATCCAGCATATTGGCCTTGCTGTCCTTGGAACACGTCATTCTACCTCTCAACTCTGCGTTTTTAGAAATTTAATTTTCTCTTCTCAGCCCTCGCCTACCTTGACTTCTCTGTAGCCTTTGCCATTGCTGATCTCTTCTCTCTAGGCTTTTGTAACACTGCCTTCTTCTACTTCTCTTTCTGTGTGATTATTCCTTCTCAGTATCCTTTACTAGATTGCTTTCCTTATCACACCGGCTAATTATGGATGTCACTCAAGGCTCTGTTCTGGGTTTCCTTCTCTTCTCCCTCTATACTATTTCACATGATGATTTCATCAGCTCCCATGGATTCAATGAATGTCTCTATGCTGATGATTCTCATGTACTTATATAGTCCTACCTTTCTGCTAACTACCAGTTTCACATCACCAACAATTAGACATCTAAAATTGGATGTTCTACAGACATCTTAAACTCAACATGTCCAAAACTGGACTTGTTATTTCCCCCTTAAAACCTCCTTTTTTCTTAGCTTCTCTGTTACTGTCAAGGGTACCACCATTCTCCTGGTAACCTTTCTCCACCTTCTCTTCTCTCAAATCCAAGTTGTTGCCAAGGCTTGTTGATTTTACCATTGTAACATCTCTTATATGGGCTTCCTTTCTTTTGGCATTGGTAGCACCCTCATCACCTCATGCCAGTTGGTCGGCCTGCCACAAGTCTCTCCCCGCTCTAGTCCATCCTTCACTCAGCTGGCAAATTTACTTCTCCTTGCTTTTTTACCCATATAATACTCTATCTCCTCACTCATATAATTTTCACCCTGTCTTCCATGCCTAGGACTGTCTCCCTCCTCATCTCTACCTCCTAACATCCTTCAAGTCTTAAATGAAATTCCATCTTCTACAAGAAACCTTTCCCAATCCACCGTCATTCTAGTGCCTTTCTTCTGTTAATTATTTCCAATTTATCATAGGTATAGCTTGTCTGTATATATGTATCTGCATCTTATCTCTACATTAGATTGTAAGCTTCTTTTTTTTTTTGGAGGGCAGTTGGGGTTAAGTGACTTGCCCGAGGTCACACAGCTAGTATTTGTGTTAAGTGTCTGAGGCTGGATCTGAACTCAGGTCCTCCTGACTCCAGGACTGGTGCTCTATTCACTGTGCCACCTAGCTGCCCCAGATTGTAAGCTTCTTGAGGCAGGGATTGTTTTTTTTTTTTTTTGTATCCCTAGGACTTAACATGGTATGGGCCACATAGTAGGAGCTTAATAATTGTATTTTGATTGTCCACAGAATTCTCTTTATCTTGACTCTTCAAAACTCATTTCAAGCCCCACCTTCTAGAAAAGGCCTTTTCCTTGCTGGCCCTCCTCTCTTTCCTTAGAGACATCTCTAATTTACCCTGTGTGTGTCTTGTACATACTTAATTCTTTCAGTGTTGTCTTCCAGAGCAGGGACTGTTTTTTTCTGCTTTTTTTTTTGTTTTCCCTGAATTTAGCATGGTGTCTGACAGATAGTAGGCACTTAATGAATGCATATGAAGCATTTTGTAATTCCATCACAATGATTGACTTCTTCAGTCATTTATTAATCACCTCCTCCATTCCAAGCTGTTAGTGTTTGTCTTTTGTTTTTGAAGAGGACCATGACATCAGGGAGGTGATGCCATGACATGCAGGTGAGTTGGATTTAAGTGAGGGAGGGCTGTGCAAAGTCACCAGCCTCCTTTTCTCTTTGGGAGTCATTTGGGCCCAGTGGCAAGATATAGGTCAGGACAACTGGAGATGGCCCTGGATGGAGTGGGGAACCTTGGCCTTTTCAAGCTGGGTCTTTAACAGGTCTCAGTTTGACTGAGACAACACCAATCAGTGATTAAGGCTAGGTAAGAAATGAGGCAGAGAATGGCCTTTTTTACTTAGTTAAAAAAATTGGTGGGGGCTGGGGGTGGGATGGGAAGAAGACCCTTAGGGTTTCTGGCTAAAACAGAAAGAATTGCTATTTACATTCACGCTGAGTCAATCAGGACCCAAAAAATGACCAAGTGGGGCTTGGCCTGGGATGTATTGTTGTTGGCTAATCAATAAGAATACAAAGATAAAAATAAAAATAGTCCTTTCCCTCAAGAAGTTTACATTCTAGAAGCTCTGTGGGAAAATCAAAAGCAAAATGAAATGCAATTTGTAGAGTAGAATTTCTTTTTTTTTTTTTGAGAGAAAATAAGCAAAGTAGGGAAAAATGAAACAAAGAAAAGGCTTAATACAAATATCTCATTGAAAAGTACAAGGAAAGCCACTCTTTTCAAACAGCTTCAACAGAAATGAAAACTTAATTCAGGGACAAATTTATATTGAAATCAATATAAACTTCCTGTGCAAAATAAGGCTTAAAGTAACAGAAGCAGGCAGCAGAAATGAAGGAAAAAAAATGAGTTCTAAGCAGCAGGCTCACTATGCAACAAAGAAATATAGAGGGCTTGCCTCCCTCACAACTGTGTTAGTTAAGGGGAAGGTTCCCTATTGTGGCTTGTATGGAGAACATGTCCCTATAAGTGTTATTAGATTGTAAGCTCCTTGAGGGCAGGGACTGCCTTTTCCCTTTCTTTGTATCCCCAGTGCTGAAACATAGTGCTGGGCACATAATAGGTGCTTAATAAATGTTTACTATTTGCTGTAAATGCAGGAAGTAAGACGAAGAGAACTTGGGTATACCCCTGAGAAAGAATATGATGAAAGGCTCTTCTCTCACACAACATACCTCATCTACTAGTTTAGAGGAAATATCCTTGCTAGTTTCTTGATAATCTCTCCTTGCTATTTACTCCTCCTGCTTGTCACCCTGATTCTGCTAAGGAGAATTGTAGCATTATTGCACACCTGGGTTATGTCTTCCACCCTAGGAGCGAGATGATTCATACTTTACAACCCCAGCGATGGGAATTTTACTTTTATCCAGAACTTGGTGCTTGGTTTTCCAACCTCAGACACTGTGGCTTTCACAAAACACAAGGGAAAGGTCAACGTCTGCTAATTTCTTTTGCACAGAAAGCCATCTATATAAACACAACAGAAGCAAGGGAGGGGAGGCTGGCTGGTATACCAGCTTCTATATTCCACCAGCCATAGAGGGCACTTCTGGCTACTGGAGCAAGGCAAACTTCCTCTGCTCCATCCCCTTCATGGGAAGTAGGGTACAGTGAATGTGGAGGTCTAGTTCAGTTAAAGGGAAATCGACCTTCCCAACTCTGAGGCAGGGAAGGAAAGATGGAGTCATCTCCATCCAATCATCCCTCAGTCTGAAACTTCCCTAGGCACTGAATTGCCCCTGCCTGCTCCTTTAGGAGTGGTAGCTCTAAAGAGGACCTTTCAGAGTATGTCGGGAAGAGTAGATGAATGTAAGTATTGTGACTCACCAGAGTCTACATGATGTTAAGATGGAGGATGACCCCAGCTCTCTATCTCTTGACCTTGTTTTCACTTCCCTTCTTCCTCAAGATTCTTATAAAGGATTTCCAGTGCCCTCAGTTCCATGATGGAAATGACTGGTGGAATTTTTGGAAAAAAATGTCCATCTCCATGGTGACTTTGAAATAGGGTTACATGTATTTACACGTCTATGTACATATATGCCCATATAAATGTACATATATGCACACATATATATCCATGTCACCATGGAGATAGAAATGCTTTCCAAGGACAGCAGCAAAATAGCAATCAAAATGTTTGCCTAAAATAGCAGGACATATTTTGGACATATGTTTATATGTCTGAAATAAGTACATACATTTATATGTACAAAATAAGTACAAGGCAATTTTGAAGGGGGGGTCACTGGCAGCTAGGGGTCAGGGAAGGCCTCATGAAGGGGGTAGTTTGTGAGATGTTTTGAAGGAAATTTGGGATTTCAGAAGTTCTAATTAATTTCTCTAAGGATCAGTTGTGTGTGTGTACACACGTGTGTGCATGAGTGCATGCTCATGCACAAACACACAAGTGAACATGTGCAAAGTCTTTCAAAACAGACAATTTGGCTACTCGGTCATTTAATGCAAACAGACAATATGACCTCCCTGGCTGACTCGTGTGATTTAGACCAGAGCCTTCTTCTGAAGTATCATGCTCACTAATTTAAGTTATCTGAAGGAGTGACTTTCTCCCCACTAGGAAAATTATATTTGCCTTAGTTGGCAACCAAGGATAAAATCCACCTTAATGATCCCCTCTCACCTCCCAGGGGACGTATTTCCCCAGCTTTTATGACATCATTTAGTATATATCCTATGCCTCAGGAGAATGTAAGCCCCTTGAAAGCAGGGGGTGTATTGTCTTTGTATCTCTTATGGCCAGCACAGAGTAGGCTCTTAAGATTCAAGCACCTCAGTGGCATGATGGATGGAGTAATGGAGCTGGAGTCAGGAAAGTCCGAGTTCATGGGATCTGAATCCTGTGTCAGACACAAGCTATGAGACCCTGGACAGCTCACTTATCCGCTCTTAGCCTGTCTTCTGTTCCGTGTCACCATGTCAGTCCCCCATTTAATAAGCTCCAATGGCTCTCTATCCATTCTAGACTCAAATATCAAAGCTTTTAAAGCTCTCCACAACCTGGCCCCTTCCTACCTTTCTACCTTAATCCCCTCCATGTATTTTGTGATCCAGTGACACGCTTCCTCCCACACGACTCAGCATTTTCACTGACTGGCCTCCCTAGGCCTAGAAGTCTCTTCCTCATTCTCTTATTTTCTGTCCCTCTCCTTCCTTCCCCCTCCTCCTCCTCCTTGCTTTCTGTCCTGCCTTATGTACCCCACCTCTGTCTCTTCTTCTTCCTGTCCCTTCCCCTCTGTTCCCCTCCCTCTTCCCCTCTGCCCTGCCTTTGTCTCTCCCTCTACCCACTCTTTACTTATTTCTTCCCCCCTCTCCCTCTCTTTGTCTCTCTGTCTTTCTCCCTTTCTCTCTCTCTCCCTCCCTCCTTCCTCCTCCTCTCTTTCCATCCCCTTCTCTGTCCCCCTCCTTTTCCCCTCCCTCTGTCTTCCTCTCCCTTTCTGTCCCCTTTTTATCTCCCCGTCTGCCTCTTTCTTTCCTCCTCTCTTTCCCTCTGTCCCTTTCTTCTACCAACCCCTGACTCCCTGTCTTTTTCTCTCCCTTCCTCCCTGTCTTTTTCTCTCCCTTCCTCCCTGTCTTTCTCTCTCCCTTCCTCCCTGTCTTTCTCTCTCCCTTCCTCCCTGTCTTTCTCTCTCCCTTCCTCCCTGTCTTTTTCTCTCCCTTCCTCCCTGTCTTTTCCTCTCCCTTCCTCCCTGTCTTTCTCTCTCCCTTCCTCCCTGTCTTTGTCTCTCCCTTCCTCCCTGTCTTTTTCTCTCCCTTCCTCCCTGTCTTTCTCTCTCCCTTCCTCCCTGTCTTTTTCTCTCTCTTCCTCCCTGTCTTTTTCTCTTCCTCCCCCCCCTTTGCCTCTCTTTATATCCCTAGCACTTAGTGTGGTAACCAGTACATAGTAGGTACTTAATAAATTTGATTTGTGATCAAAATAAAATAAAAAAAATAAATTTGCTATTTGATTGATTTCTCTCAAATATCCTCTTTCTTATTCCAGTTTGCAGGGCCCTTTTCAGACATGATCAGAAGCATGGAGACTCTTGACCCTCCCCTCAGAGAGGATGCTCATTTCTGCCTTTCTTCTGAATTATACATTTTTTCTTTGGGTGGTGAAGGAAGCAAAGATGCTTCCAAAATAAGGCTTCCCACTTGCAATATAATTTGTTCATTGATTGTCCGTCAGGACTAGACAATGAACACCAAGTACAACTGCTTAACCTGAAGGGACCTGGAAGCTTTCCAGCTGTGTGGAAGCATAGATCAGGTGTCAGAATCTGATTACATGCTGCTGTCTGAATAGAACAGTAGGGCTTTGCAAGACAAGGGGAGGAGTGTTAAATGGGGCTGGAGATAGGGATCTTTCGATTCAGAGGAAATAGCATGTTAGTGTAAGAGACTTTTGGAATTCCTTTGTTCAACCAGTACATTTTACAGAGGAGGAAATGACTTGTCCAAGGTCACATAGTTGCTAAGTAAAAGAACTGAGATTCAAAGCCAGGTCTTGTAACTCGACTTAACTTGCTCTTTTCACTGCTGTGTTGATTGATGTGTCCTTTAGCTAAGAATTAAGACAGTCATTGAGATGGCTTGTGTAGTGGAAAGAACACTGGATGGACTATCAGGAAACCTGGTTTTGAGTCTTGGTTTTGCTTCTAATTCTCTATATCACCTTGCATGAATGTCTTCCCTTCTCTGGGCTTCAGTTTTCCCCATTTGTAAAATAAGGGGTTTGGATAAGAATGTGGATAGAGTGTTGGGCCTGGAGTCAGGGACACCTGAGCTCAAGTCCAACCTCAGAAACTTAGTAGCTGTATGACCTTGGGTAAGTCACATAACCTTGGTTTGCCTCAGTTTCCTCAACTGTAAAGTGGGGATAATAGAACATGTGCCCTGCAGAGATGTTGTGAGGATCAAATGAGATACTCTTTGTAAATTGCTTAGCATAGTTCTTGGCACATGGCACGCATTTAAAAGATGCTTGCTATTCCTTTCCAGCTCTGGCATTCTCTCTTCTAATTAGCTCATTGCATCCCTAGTTATGTCGCTCGTAAACCCTATGCTGAATTGCAGAGTGGCACCAAATAGAGAAGCGGCATTGCTAGAAATTGGGTCCTGGCCTCAAAGAGTTTGCGCTATAGTTAAGGAGATGATAGAAATATAATATTTCAGGGGACATAAAAGTATGAACAAGATACTTTAATAATTCAGAGGGGGAAGAGGGGAGGGAAGGAGGGAGGGAGGGAGGGATGAAGAAAGAGGGAGCGGGGAGATGAAGAGAGCAGGGGGGAAAGAGAACTGGACCAAAGGGCTCTGCTAAGGGGCTAGTGATAACATTTGTATTGCCTTTATCGCCTGACCAGCCTCATCTATTCTGCATGGCAGCCAAAGTGACCACCCTGCTTTCCCTACACATATCCCCATATTTCACCTCTAGGCTTTTCTTTCTTTTTTTTTTTATTATTAGATTTCCCCATGGAAAACTCTCCTTCACCATGTCTCTTTAGCTGTCTTCAAGGCTCACTTAGGTGCCATTTCCTACATGAAAACTTTCTTGTTTTCTACATCCCTTCCACCCCCCCATTAGTGCTCTCCCCTTTAATGTCCTTTGCATTTACTTATCTGGGTACTTTGAGTTACCCCAGTAGAATGGAAACTCCTCCAAGGTGGAGGCTAGTTTTCATTGTTGTCTTGGCAACCCCAGTGCCTAGCTGTGTTCTAAATATAGATGGTATTATGATTATCTATAGGTATTATAATTTAATATACAATGCCTTCTAAATGTAGAGGGCATTATATATTAAATGTTTATTGAATTAAATTGGCTGACCTTGGGCAAGTCATTGAACCTTTCTGGGCCTTAGTTTCTGCCGCTGTAAAATAAGGGTGTTGGCCTACACAATCTCTATGACCCTATCCAGTTCTAAATCCTATGATTCTATCCCTGTGGTTGAGGTAGCTTTTGAGCAGGACCCTGAAAGTTGGACTGAATTTTGGCAGGTGGGACAGACATCCCAGCCTTGGAAGGGGGCAGGAGGGATGGTAAACAAAAGGTCAGAAGCTAGAAGCCTCAGTCTTGGAGAATTCCTGTTTGGAGGAGAGCTGCTTTGCCTTGCTTTGTACCACAGTGCCTGGCACACAGCTGATGCTTAATAAATGCATGTTCACCATCTTTAAGTAGGGTTTGACATACTAAAATGGGCAACTTGGTGGGGGGGCATCCTTTTGTTTTTTTGCCTTTTGGAGGGCAACTGGGGTTAAGTAACTTGCCCAAGGTTACACGGCTAGTTTTTTTATGTGGGTGTTAAGTGTCTGAGGCCAGAACCAAACTCTGGTCCTCCTGACTCCAGGGCTGGAGCTTTACTCACTGCGCCCCCTAGCTTCGGGGGGGGGGGCATTCTTGACATAGGACTGAGAACAAAAAGGGTCCTGGGGATGGTGTTGTGGAAAGAACACCAGATTTGGAATCAGAAGGCGTGAGTCTGTGTGACCTTGGGCAAGTCCCTTTCCCTCTTTGGGCCTTCATTATCTCTTTTGCCAAAAGATAGAGTTGGAATAGCTTGGTCTCCAAGATCCTTTGGAACTCCAAATCCTATGATCTCTGAACCATGCTTCAGGGCTGCTAATAAATGAGACTAAAGAATGTCTGAAGTGTTAATGGACAGTAATAACCAGGAGATCCTATAGCCCTCATGGAGTGGAGATAGCCAGCCCAAGGCAGGAATGTGTGGGGAGCAAAAGCCTTAATACGGTTATAAATTAAACTGAAGGTGGGGTGGGGGTGGGGAAGCCACTGAAAATCATGGCTTCAAAGGGTGCACAACATTGCCAATTTGTTCTGCTTTCTGCTTCTCGAAGGCTCTAAATTGGAGTAAGAGGGAGGGAGGGAACTGAGAGAGGCAGGCAAGAAGGAAGGATGACAGCTACAGGTTGAGCTGGTCACAGGAAGCAGCATAGTGTCATGGAAGGACCGCTAGACTGGGAGTCCAGAGATCTGGCTTCCAGCCTTGGTCCCGGGCTCTGTGACTGAGTTGTCAGGTGACTGTAAAGTCAAATTGGATCATTTGACGTAATAGATGTAAAGCATTTGGAAAACTTCAGATGATTCTACAAATAGCTATTACTATGAGTTGTTTCTCTCTAGACCTCAGTTTCCTCATCTGTAAGTATGCAGAGTAGACTCTAGGACTGCTGCCCCCTTTCCCTGGGCCAGTGTAGACCCCTGCTGTATATAAAATAGGATATTTGGTTATATGGTCTCTAATATGCCTAATGCTTACTAAGTAACCAAGTCCCTAACTCCTCTGAGCCTTGATTTCCTCATCTGTAAAATAGGCATGGGCAACTAGGTAGTACAGTAGATAGAGTGCCAGACTGGGAGTCAGGAAGACTCTTCTTTGTGAATTAAAATCCGGCCTTAGACACTTAACTGTGTGACCTAGGGCAAGTCACTTAAGCCTGTTTGCCTCAGTTTCCTCATCTGTAAAGTGAGCTGAAGAAGGAGATGGCAAACCACTCCTGTATCTTTGCCAAGAAACCCCCAAATGGGGTCATGGAGAGTTGGATATGACTGAAAAAACTGAACAACAATAACAATGAAAATCAGGACAATAACATTTGCACCGTCTCCCTCACAGGGTTGTTGAGGAAAGCATGTCATCCTTAAAGTGCTATAGAATGAAGACTTGTTGGTATCATGCATTCCAACTAATCAGTAAACATGTATTAAATGCCTACTATGTGCTAGACATAAAGACAGAAATGAAATGTCCCGTCTATAAGTAGCTTACATCCCCAAAGGGAGACTACAGGTACAAGGCTAAGTACAAAGGAGGTAATTTCAGGGAGGGATCACTCGTCACTGGTAAGGTCAAGAGAAGCCTGATGCTTGAGGTTGTTGTTTTGTTTGTCCTTTGTTTTTGAAGAGGATGGTGACATCAGGGACATGACGTGACTTGCAGTTGACTTTGATTTGAGTGAGGGAGGCTGTGCAAGGCCACCAGCCTCACGTTCTCCTCCAGAGCCATCTGGAGCCAGTGACCTGACATTCATCAGGAAGACTGGAGATGACCCAGGCTGCGATGGGAGACCCTGGCCCTTTTAGGCTAAGGGCTTTTCAGGTACTCACTTAGAGTGAGGTGACACCCATTCAGTGAATAGGCCTCTTTAAGAAGTGAGTCAAGGGATGGCTCCTTTAATTAGAAAAAAGAAAAAAAAATCAAGTTGGGAGGGGAAGATCCTTAGGCTTGCTGTTCCAAAGAGAAACAGTTACCATTGACATTCACTCTAAGCCAGAAGGGCCCAAACTACAGCCATGAAGTGGAGCTTGGGCAGGGACCTATTGTGGTCCAATCTATGAGCTTCAGAGTGAACTGGGTTTTAGGAAGGAAGGGAGGAAGGAAGGGAGGGAGGAAGGGAGGGAGGAAGGGAGGAAGGGAGGGAGGGAGGAAGGAAGGAAGGAAGGAAGGGAGGGAGGAAGGGAGGGAGGGAGGAAGGAAGGAAGGAAGGAAGGAAGGAATCTAATCAGTAAACCCCAAGTTAAGTAGGGCAGCTTCTGACCAACAAAAGTTGCTTTTCTTTGGAGAGGAGAAGGGTAGGGAGAAGATGAATGAAGTTACCCAACTAGCTGGGTCTCCATTCAGGCAGCTTGGTCTGGTCACAGGTTGTGTTTGTCCTTCATTTCCAAAATCCTTCTTGAGCTCTTCCATGGCTTGTAACCAATTCATATTTTTCTTGGAAGCTTTTGATGCAAGAGTTCTGACTTCGTTGTCTTCCTTCCATTCCATGCTTTTATCCTTTTTGTCCCCAAAAAAGTATTCTATGGTCCATTTGTGCTTTCTCTGCTTGCTCATATTGCCAACCAATTACTTGACTTTTGAGCTCTTTGCCATGGTAGAACTCTGCTTCCAGATTACAGAGAGCTGTGTCCCAAATGGCTGGGGTTTTTGCAGCTGCTGGAGCTATTAGGAGGGACCCCTCTCTGCAGCCCCCACAATTTCTGGCACACTGGCCACACACCCCAGCACTACCACCCAAGACCAAAATCCATATCCAAGCAGGTTAAAGCAAGAGCGCTTATCCTCTGAATGGTTGCTGGACCCCCTACAATCTGCAGGCCAGGAGCTCCTGAGGCAGCCACGTGGCAGCAGCTGCAAATCTGCCATGCCTCTGCCACTTCTTGCCCTGGGGGCAGGGGCCAGACTGCCCTCTTCCGTTTCCTTCCCCTCCCCCATTCCAACAGAGTTCCACACTGACCTTTTACTTTCTTTTTGGAGTTTATGGGTTGAGAAGTCTGGAAGCCGCTACAGCTGCTGGTGATTCACTCACCTGAAGTCTGCTCCAGTGGTCACTGATTGGGGTGCCCTGGGACCGGAACCACACGGTTCATGCAGGACTGCACTTGTCTCCCAGCATGCTGCGATAGACCTTTCCTGTTGGCCTGCTGGGCTGCCTTCAGTGGAAGGTTTGTTTCTCTCTGTCACTGTGTGGGTTCTGTAGCTCTAAAGTTTGTTTAGAGTCATTTTTTACATGTATTAGAAGTGATGGAAGCCAGAGCCACATGGAGGTCCTGTTTTTACTCTGCCATTTTGGCTCTGCCCCCTTTTGTCCTTTTTTTTTTTTTTTTGAGCAATCGGGGTTAAGTAACTTGCTCAAGGTTACACGGCCAGTTATTTCTGGGTGTGGTGCTGAGTGTCTGAGCCTGGGATTCGATCTCCAAGTCATCCCAACACTGGAGCCGGTGCTCTTACTCGCTGAGCCACCTGGCTGCCCCTTTGTCCTTTGTTTTCTAAGAGGACCATAGCATCAGGAAAATGATGACATGATTTGCAGTTGACTTTGAGTGAGGGAGGGCTGTGCAAGGTCACCAGCCTTTCTCTTCCAGAGCCATCTGACTGCTTGAGGTAATACTTGACTAGAAGCTAAGAATTCTGAGGAAGAGGGAGTGCATTCCAGGCAGGGCAGACAGCCCATACAAAGGCAAGGAGGATGTGATGAAATGTCATCTGTGAGGAGGAACAGGAAGAAGGACAGTTTGGTTTAGCCATAAAATGTCAGAAAGTGAGCAAAGTATGATAAGTTTAGAAAAGATCCAGGTTGGAAAGACATATAAGTGCCAAATGATGACATCATGACAAAAGCAGTGGGGAAAAGCTTGAATTGGACTAGATTTATCATAGTAATGGAGTGAATTTTATCTTAAAAACCAGCAAGCCCCACCCCAACAAGAGGAACTAGGATTGATCGACTCCTAGCACCCCAGAAGGAAAGTTTAGTGTATGGCCTCAAGCATGAGCTATTTACTTGAAGGAGACTACTTCATGTGCAGGATGCCTGATCTCAGGCATGTCCTCAAATGACCAGAGCAATCCAGGATAGCATCATGGTGAGAGCATGGTCTCTGGAAACAACTGAACAACAAAAAAGTGCCATCAGTCCCTTGTAAATTTTTGTGTCTTAGGTGACAGACCCATTATCCCACCCTAGTTAGGTTTTGTTCAGAGGCCTTCTACTCCAAACCTTTCAGAGAAAGGAGGTGACTTGTCCAAGGCCACACAACTAGTGATTAGGAGAACCAGGATTTCAGTTCCAGTTCTTACTCCAAATACAGTGCTCCTTTTACTAAGCCAGGCCAACCGTCTCTCAGGCTAAGAGGAATTCCCAGGTGATTTACTTTAGTCTGCACTAGGTATTCTGGAGCATCACAAGACCCAGGTTGGAATAACCATTTGGCCTTTTGCTAGCTATGGGTCATAATCAATTCCATGTTCCCTTTCTGAACTTCCATTTCTTCTCCTGATAATGCTTCTTTCTTAGGGCTGACTTAAGGAAAGCACATTGTAAATGAAGAGCACTAAAGAAAGGTGGGCAGTTGTCATTCTTATTTTTTTTTTTTTGCTTTTTGGAGGGAGAAGGCAGGGAAATTGGGGTTAAGTGACTTGCCCAAGGTCACACAGATAGTAAATGTTAAGTGTCTGAGGCTGGATTTGAACTCAGGTCCTTCTGACTCCAGACCCTGTGCTCTATTCACTGTGCTACCTAGCCACCCTGTCATTCTTATTCTTGATAGGGAATTCTGTTAATCTCTACTTCAAGTGTGGCCAGCCCCAGGATAGAAAAGAAGTCTTGCCCTCACCCAGGGCCAGTAATGAAAGTTGATGTCTTGATGCTGAGGAAAACTGGATTATAGAGAATGAGGTACAAAGAATGCCAAACCCAAATGATCCTTCTTTCTAACCACCAACGCCTCAGAATGATTTGCTAAGGAGCCATGAAGAATGGGCAGGCTCAATGAGGTCTCCTTTACAAATTCTTCTTAGTACCTTGGAAGGCAAGGAATAGAAGTATTATTTTAAAAGATTCTATTTCACAGAGAAGGAAACTGAGACTCAACGGTTAAGGGTAGGCAGTGGCATAGAGTGGAAGGCATGCTGGATTTTGTGGTAGAGGACCTCTAAGTGATTTAACCTCTCTAGGCCTCAGTTTTCTCATTTGTGAAATGAAAGGGTAGGAGTAGGTGGCGCCTTTCATGCCTGAAGCTAGGATCCTAGAATCTTAAGTGACTTGTTATACCCATAGGAAGTAGCAGAGCTGAGAAGTGGTCTCAGCCCTTAAGAAACTGAGGCCCAGGGAGGTGAAGGCCCAGTGGTCTCAGGTCTCAGGTTCTAATGCCCTAGACTGACAGTGACCTCACTTTTCTCCCTCTCCTGACACTCACTAATGCAATTCCCAGAGCCTCCTGGAAGTTGGCTGCCTCATGGAACTCTCCACTCTGGGAGAAGATGAGGTAAAGTTATTTGTTCTCAAGGTCACCTGGAGGAGAAACCAGGGCTGCCCCAGATGTGGCAGCTGCTGACTTCAGCATATCAGCAATGGCTGCCCCCAAATGGATTCTGAGGACAACTGGAAGAGCAATTATTGCTGCCGACTTTAGGGACAGACATTTTAATGACTTTGTCAGCTGGGATTTGAGACCGGGAAGGATCCAAAGTGCATCTTTCAAGGTTGGTATTTCAGACAGAGTGACAGGTGAGAATGAGTGTCCAGGGCTGATGTGACTTGGGTGCTAGTACCACTTAGTGAATATTTGGGCTGAATGACTGCAATCTCCCACAACAAGATGGATATTTGGGCTTTCAGCCTGAGAAGGAGAGAGGGGAGGGGGAAAGGTAAGAGAGCTAAAACCAGCAAACCCACCGCTATGTTCTCTCAAAGAGCCAGTGTGATTTATTGAAGGCTACACAGGTAAAGTCAAACCAGTGTATGACCCTTTCGCTTGTAAGAAACCCCTGAAAAGTGTTGGGCACTTTAGAAAGAAGAGAGTATAAGCAGGGAGACCAACTTTATATTATATAAAGAAACTATATTCAAAGACACTTGGTTTTTAAAGGACTAGTCATTACTTCCTTGTCAAAAAATAATGACAAATTCTCTTGGGGAGGTTGGGGAAAAGCAAATGGAGGATACTGACAATGGTGTTAATAGTTGACATATAGCACTTCCAAGGTTTGCAAAGTGTGTTATATGTATATGCTGTCGATTGACTTTCACAACAGTCCTCATTTTTCAGATGAAGAAACTGAGACTCAGTGAGGTTAAGTAATTGACCCAGGGTCATATAGCTTGTATTTGAGGCAGGATTTGAACTCAGCTCTCCTCAACTCCAAATTTAGTACTCTATGTGCTGTGGCATACTTCCCATATATCTAGGACGTGAAGAGACCCTAGTGGTCACTTAGTGCAGTCCCTTTGTTTTAACAGATGAGAAAACTCGGACCAGGGAAGAGGAGATTGACTAAGGTCACACAGCTTGCATCAGAGAGAATTCAACCACTCTTTACCTTTAGCCTTTCCATTTGGGTTACTAGACTTCAGGTGTTCATATAGACAAAGCTCTCTGTGGCATTGTAAAGTAGTAGAGGGGTATCAGAGTTAGTCAGGAGACCAGAGTTCAAGCCTAGATTCTTCTCATTACTAGTTATGGAGCTTTGGACAAATCACTACTCTGAATGTGTTCATTTGTAAAAGGAGGATCATAATATAACTCTACAATTCCTGGACAGGATAGGTTCCTAATAAATTTTAGCCAGATTAATGCTTTGAAATTTGTAGTGCACTATATCAATGGGAGCCGTTTTTGAAGTCAAGAGAGAGGTCCTTTGATATAAGGAAAGAACCCTGGATTTGGAGTAAGGGGTCCTGGGTTTGAATCCGACCTCCACAACTTATCTACCTAAGTGTTCACCCTTGAGGAATATACTTAGTCTGTCTTGGACCTCACTTTTCTTAAACTATAAATAAAAGGGAAGGGAGGGAATGGTGTTATTGGATTAAATGACCTCTAAGAAGCCTCCCTTTTCTAGATGCTATGAATTATATAGCTCTTCCCAGATGGCCTGTATATATTGGAGGACAGAACAGGCTTGAAGCTAAGGTTTCACTGTGTTCTTGTATTAGAAGGTCCTTCTTTAATGCCAGCTTCCACTGGCATGTTTTTATCATAGTTTCTAATGTTCTGGAGACAAGATACATGCCCTGTTGAATATTTTCAAGTTTTAATTTTGAATTCAGATCAGAAAATATTTATTAAATGCCTACAATTTACAAGGCCCTGTATTTGATACTGGTGATGCAGGGAGAAAAAACTTTGGCTCCTTCCCCAAAAGAGCATGTATTCTACCCAGGGATGAGAGCCTGGCAGCAGAAAGGACTTTCTGCTCAGATAATTATCATATAAGATAGGAAGGGAAAGCAAAGGTCCAGGCAGGATGCTCTAGAAATATCTGAAAAAAAGGAGGAACACTTTTAGCTGAGATAATCAGAGAAGGTGACTTAGAGCGGGGTGCCACTTGAGCTGACGTATTAATGAAGATGAGAGAGTCTTAACGATTTTGTGTCCTGGAACCATTTGGCAGTCTGGTGATGCCTATAGATGCCTTGTTTTATGCATGTTTTACATTGCATGTAAATTATAAAGAATTTATATTATTATATTATGATTATAATATAATAATTATATTATATATAATTATATATAATATATATATATATATATACAGAATTATAAATGAAACCAAGTTTATTGAAATATGATCACCAGAATATCTACACAAAAAAATCTATGGACCCAGGTCAAGAACACTTGATCTACAATAATGATAGACTTAGCTCTTCTCAACAATGCAAGGATCTAAGACAATCCCAAAAGGCTCATGATGGAAAATGCTATCTGCATGCAGATAAAGAACTATGGAGTCTGAATGCAGATCGAAGCAGACTATTTTTACTTTTTTTGGTATAGTTTGTTCCTTTTGTTCCGTTTCTTCTTTCACAACATGACTAATATGGAAATATGTTTTATATGATTGCACATATATAACCTATATCAAATTGCTTACTGTCTTAGGGAGAAGGGAGGGGAGAGACAGAAGGAGAAAAAATTGGAGCTTGAATTCTTTTTAAAAAAAATGAATGTTAAAAATTATCTTTACATGTAATTGGAAAAAATAAAATGCCATTTAAAAATGAGGAAAAAAAAAGAATACTTGAACTAAAGACAGAGAAGGAAAATGTACAATCCTGCCATGGTAAGGTTGGAGTGGTATACTTAGTAATCCAGTTTGGCAAGAACATAGAGTGTATGAAAGGAATAATGTGAAATAAAGCTGGAAGGGTAGGTTGGAATCAGACTGGAAAGGGCATTAAGTGCCAAGTTGAGTTTATATTTTATATAAGAGGCAACAGGAAGTTATCGAAGGTGGCTTTTGAGCAGAGGAGTGACATGGTCAAGCCCCTGTACCTTAGGGAACTTATCTTATAGAGAGAGAGAGAGAGAGAGAGAGAGAGAGAGAGCAGTTAGATCACTGCATTAGCAGTGAAAAGGCCCTAAACCAAGGTGCCATTGTACACAATAGATATGAGATGCTGTAGGATAAAAATGACTTGGCAGCTTGAAGAGAAAGAAGGCAAGAAGCATGTCCTACTGATCTCTGGGAATGGTGAGAATGCCCGGAAGAAGGACGGCACTATCTCCTACTGAGGTAAGAAAGGAGAGAGTAAAAGAAAGATCTCTTCTCAGAGACAACGTGATCTGTAATGCTGATATTGGGCTCAGGTATCCAATTTGCTTTACTGTCCATAGCAAATCCTGAGTAAAGGTCTAATTTCAGGATGTGCCCAGGAATATGTTTCTCCTCTATTGCAGGTAGGATGCTCCTTTGGTTTAAGTGGCAGATATTGCTAGTACTTTTTCATTTGCATGGAAAATGTCAAATTATAATGTATCATTTTCATTTCCCCATGCTAACAATCCTTTCTCACAGTCATTAGCAGGAAAGCTCATCTCAGAAGTAATTTCCTGATCATCACATTTTTGAATATATATTTTTTTAATTTGCTACCCCTGCTGGTATGCCAGTTGGAGTCTGTGCTAATCCACTAGAGATTTCTCTGTTATTTCTCAGAGATTGATACAAGTCAGATCTTATGTCTGCTTTGGTTTAGGGGCAGTACATAAGAGGATGGAATCATAGAACTGGAAGGGACTTCTGGGTAATTAACTCCAATAAACCCAGCAGATATTGACTTTAAAGTTGAAAGAGATTGTCACCAAAATAGTCTGATGCAATGTTTCATCCTGCTTTTCTCAGTGTGAAGCAGAAGGACTTGGAGTCAGGAGTCAGGTGTTCTTGGGCGGCTTACTTGGCCTCTTTGAAATTCAGTTTCCCTATCTCTAAAATGGGAATAAAAATATTAGCACTCCCATCCTGACAGAGTTGTGGTGAGTCAAATATTTTTTTTTGGAGGGCAATTGGGGTTAAGTGACTTGCCCAAGGTCACACAGCTAGTTTTTGTGTTAAGTGTCTGAGGCTGAATCTGAACTCAGGTCCTCCTGACTCCAGGGCCGGTGCTTTAGTCACTGTGCCACCTAGCCTCCCCTGTGAGTCAAATCTTTATAAATTGTAAAGCTCATTAGAAATATGAGTTGTGATGGTGCAATGAATAGAGCACCAGCCCTGGAGTCAGAAGGACCTGAGTTCAAATCCAACCTCAGACACTCAACACAAAAAAAACTAGTTGTGTGATCTTGGGCAAATCAACCCCAATTACCCTACCTTCCCCCCTCCAAAAAGCAAAAAGAAAGAAGAAGAAAAAAAAAGAAATACAAGTTGTTATTACTCAGTCATTGGTGGGGGGTGGGGAGGGGTGAAAGTCATGGAATTAAGAGACTTGGATTAGAATCATAGCTCTGATGTTTACTATGTAACCACTGGCAAATCATGGATCAACTTAATCTCAGTTTCCTCATCTGTCTCATGGGGCCAATACCTGCAATACTTATTTGCCTTAGAGGGTGGTTGTAGGGAAAAGTATTTGATAAACTTTAAAGTACTCTAATGATATAAGGTTTTTTGGTTTTGTCCACACCTGTACTTTTACTGGTATAATAATACTGTGAGCTCCTGGGGAGTGGGGCTGTTTGCTTGCGTTTGCTTGGTATGTACAATGGTACCGACACATACTAAGTTCTCCATAAAAAATGTTTGTTAAGTAACAATACTAAAAATAATGATAGACAACTAACATTTACATAACACTATAAGGTTTACAAAGCATTTTACATATTATCTTATTTGATCTTTAGAAGAACCCCCAGAAACAAGGGCTATTATTATTTCCATTTAACTGATCAAACAACTGAGTCTGACAGCTAAAATGACTGGCCCAGAGTATATGAGGCAGGATTTGAACTCAAATCTTCTTGACTTGTTCCCAGTGAAGAAACTCTATACTAAGGCAGATCAGTGACTTTTTTGCAACTTTTTGCAACTTCTGGTTACCTAGGGCCCTGCGGTAGTATTATAAATAACTGCACTTTCTGGAACACACCTGGCGGGCATCTTACACGCATGGTATCCTTTTGCTGTCTCTACCCACTCTAGTGGTGATAGGGTTGGTGGTGTTTTTCAGTCTTTCATTCTCAAAGAGGACCAATGGCATCATGAGGGTGATGTGTTGACTTGCTTGTGAATTGGGTTTAAATGAGGCAGAGTTCCACAAAGTCATCAACTTCTCTCACTCTTCCAGAGTCACTGAAGTCCAGTGGCAAGACAAAAGTCTGGATAACTGGTGAGGGCCCTTTAAGGCTGTTGGAACAAAATTTTCATCTACCCATTCTGCCAGGGGGAACTCTTCACACGCTTGGAGCAGACATCCCCCTAACTCATTAATGGACAACTGGACTTGGTTCAGGATGCAGTGGGTGACCTTGGCCTTTCTGAATTAAGATTTTTCCCAGGTCTTAGTTTGTCTGAGACAACCCAGTGACTAAGGACTAGGTAAGAATTGAGACAAAAGATGGTCCAGTTTACCATCACAAAACTAACAGTCTTGGAGGAGAAGATGAAGGATGAATAACAACAAGCACTAATATCCCACCTGTGGGCATGTGCCAACCTGAGCCATCCACTCTCACTTCTCTCTACTATCTTCATCCTCCTAGTCTAAAATGGAGAATGTTCAGAAATCCACGTTGTTGATACCCCAAACGCATGTGGAGAAACAGTGGACGGACGGATGGACAGAATCATATGCTGGACCTCAGTTTCTCAACTGTTAAATGAAGGAATTGGACTCAATGGTCTATAAGAACCCTTCCAGCTCTAAATTTATGGCCCAACCTGTTCTGTCACTGCTTTGTCTCGGTGTCCTAGTTTACAAAAGACAGGGAAAATGATCTCTGACCTTCACTCCTTTGTAGGAATGTTGCAAAGACAAATGAGATTTATGAAAACACTTGGCACAGTGTTTGGAGGAAAAGTGTGATATAAATGCAAGATTTTTTTCCTGTGGAAAATATATTTCAGTGGGAGTTCCACTCCCTCCTTTCATGAGAAGTCCATGACTCAGTTTTGGAAATGAAACCTCTAGCTTTATTTTCCATGCTATGGAAAATAGATTACTTTCTCTCTCCCATATATGCATACAGGGAGGCAGGTTTGAGGAGGGTTTTCTTCTCCTTTCCAGGCACTGCTCTGCCACCCCCACTTAGTTGCATTATTAACCTTGAGTAATAATAATAAAATAACTCACATTTATGTAGCACTTTAAGGCATACAAAACACTCTTCCTCATATTAACCCAATGAGATTAAATGACTTGTCCAGGGTCATGTATCTCCTAAGTGTCCCAGCTGGGATTTGAACTCTGGTCTGCTAACACGTCAGTTGTTTTTTCCATCATACCAAGTTGTCCAAGTTACCATTTACTTTTGTAGAGTAAGAATTAAGGGGGAATATACGTCAGAACCTTAGAACTGACTCAGACTAGTTCTCTTGGAACATTTGTCCTTCTTAAAAGCCTGTTGATATGTCTCTATATGTCATGAGGTCATTTAGTGATTTGACTACAGACCTGTTTCCAGCTTCTCTACTCTTCAGATTTTAGCCCTACCCTAGTGCCGAAGTGGCCACAGTCCTCTGAGCTCAATAAACAAAAATCCAAAAAAAGTATGCGTGGTGTCCCCGAGTTGAAAGGGATGACAAGGGTCAGCTGGTCCAATCCAGACCTAAATGAGAATCCCACCTTACAGAATCTTTGACAGATTATCAGTTTCTGCTTAAAGATACAATGTGATGGGGAGCCCGCATGTTACTTTTGGGCAGAGCTGATTGTTGGGAAGATTTTCTTTTAACAAACCTAAATCTGATTACTTCAAGTCATTTTTTTTTTCAGTTCTGTCCCCTCCCTTCCCTCTCCCCCCTCCCAGGGCCAAGGAGAACAAGTTAAATCCCTTTTTCATGAGGCAGCCCATTAAATAAGGAAGAGGGAACATGGAGGAGGTTGTCGCCTGCCTCTGTTATTGATTCCAAAATGGAGAATTATGGTCTCTGTGCTATGCCCTGGCTCTCTGTGCTACTCAGGTCACCCTTGTGCTTTCTTTGCTCTTTGTTTTCAAAACAGGAACACATTTGTAAAGTCCTTCTCATTCCCTGTAATGAGGTTAGAAATGACAAAGTTTTATGCAGGTTATTATCTGTACAGACTCAAACCTGTTGACCTTTCTGGGCTATTCATTGCTGTTTCTGGGGCTGGATGTGCCATATGCAATGGTTTGTTTGAAGCTTAGTTTCTTAGTAACAGGGAGTGGTTTGGAGAGGCAAGAATATGCCCTTTAATTTTTTTTTTTTGCATTCTATGTCTTCTGTAATTTTTTTTTGAAATCTCTTGTTTTCACATCACCTCCATCTCCCAGTGTAGTCTTCCCTTATTCCCCTCTGAGACAATAATCAAAGAAAAAAATAGTTCAACCAAACTAACCAACATATCAGAAAACTCTGATGCTATTTGCATTGTTCCATACCTATGGACCCCCACCTCTACAGAGAAGCAATGGGGAGGTGCTTTCTTGTTTTCTTTATTTAGGACCATGCTTGATCATTTTAATTTCCTGGCATTTAGTTTTGATCTGCATTTTCTTCTAATTGGCATCATGGAATTTAGTGTTAGAGCCTGGAGGACCCTTAGAACTTAGAAATATCAGAGGTAAAAGGGATCCTGGAACATAGAATGTTGAAGAGATACAGATAGAATGTCTTCATTTTACAGAGAAGGAAACTGAGGCCGAGTGGCCAGGTAATTCAATCCTCACAGCAATGACATTATTTTTCTTAGAGATGGTGTTATTTTTATTCCCATTTTAAAGATGAGGAAACTGATGTTTATAGTTAAGTGATTTGCCCAGGGTTATACATTAGTAAGGGCAGCTAGGTGGTACGTGGATTGAGTGCTGGGCCTGAAGTCAGGAAGATGCATCTTTGTGAGTTCAAATCTGGCCTCAGACGCTTACTAGCTGTGTGACCCTGGGCAAGTTACCTCAGTTTCCTCATCTGTTAAATGTACTGGAGAAGAAAATGGCAAACCACACCCATGTCTTTGCCAATTAAACACCAAATGGGGTCACAAAGGATCAGAGTTAGACACAACTGAACCGCAACATCTATTAGTAAGTATCTGAAGCCAGATTCAAACTCAGGTGTTCCTTATTCCCAGTCCAGTGATGAGTTAGAGGCAGTGCCAGAATTAGAGCCCAGACTTTTGAATATATGAGTCTCATCCCCTGTACAGTACTTTTTGTATTAGAAAGGGTTTCTACGCATCACCACTCCATTCCCTTCTGGGGCCTGCCATTCTTCTTGAATACACTGAACAAAAAGAGATCATTTAAAAAAACATTGCCTTTGAAAATCCATCTCCATATCAAACAGAGAGCCTCACGAGGAGTGTCTAGAAACAGCCGAGAAGGGAGGAGAGCAGACCATCAGCTCCATTAGACTTAGAAACATAGCACCTTCCCCAAAGGAGGAAAACTCAGGTAGTATGAAAAAGGGGGTGACATTTGCACCTAATTCTCCACCTGGCAAAATCCCATGGCTGTGGGGAAGTCTGCGCCCATGTCCTTTATTAACTAAAGGCCAAAAATGTCAAGATGAGTCCCTTTCTTCCCCTTTCCCCTGCCCCCCCCCCGCCCCCGCCATGGGCTAGGCCCAAACTGATAAGGAATGCGCCATTTTGAGTCTTGTTTCCAAAGCTAGCCACAAGAGAAATCCTAAGCATCATTTCTCCTGTCTTCTCAAGCAGTATGAGCAATGTGTCATGTTACCTAGTGAATGAGACGCAGCTTAACCCGGCTTGTCATCTTACAGGTCGGACACTTGTTTCTCCTGCTCGGTGATAATGGGAGGCTTAGATTTCATACAGATAGAATCAACAGCAGAAAGAAGATCGCACCTAATGGCTAATTCGATTTGAACATATGTTTCCACTCAATTTTGGCGACCTTTGTTGTTTCATCTGATATGGCTCTGTTTTCTGTGGCCTGGCATGACCACCACTATCCATTTGTCTTCCATCCATTCCAGACCAAAGCCTTTAAAAGAGGCCAAGCACTCACCAGAATTTTTCATATTTTTCCCCCCATGAAACATTGTTAATAGATTTTTAAGAACCACAGTTATTCAAAAACCAAAAAGCTTATACTTTTAAGAGCTGGAAGGGACATTATAGTCCATCAAGTCTAACCTCTTTCTTTTAGAGTTGAGGACACTGAGGCCCAGAAAAGTAGTGTACTTACCCAAGGTCATATAATTAGTAACTGGAATCAGAACTGGAATTTGAACCCAATTCCTCTGACTTAAGGTCTGTTTATGAGAACTGATGCTGTTTTGACTTTTGTGGGTGTTGTTATTCTCCATCCTTCTGTCCCTGTGGATGTTGTAGAGATACCTGTGGGTTTTCCACAGCTGTGCCAGCAGAGCATGAGGGTCTAGCAGACCCTGCCAAGCAGGAGAGGCTGTGAATATAGTCCAGGAATGGGCTATCTGTCAGCCAAGGGCCAGCCTAAGTAGTTAGTCTCATCACCAGAAGTTTAGCCACCACGGAATGAAGCTCTCTCTTTCTGTCTTTTTTTGTGAGGAGAATTTGTGGGTATTGGTTGAAGAGGCACCCACATGGGAAAAAAAATTCTTGGTGCCTTGAAATACTGAAGAATGGATTCCTTAAAAGACAGAAGATGGCTAGGACCTAATGGGACAACAGGGAGTTATCTGTTGTGGATCGAATTTGATCAGGCTTTGTAAGGAAACTGAAACATAGGAACAATTAATTTAAATACAAGTTCTACAAATCTAAGTGTTGATTACGTACAGAGTCAAAGACAGTGTGCTTAAGTGGGTAGTGAGTCAGACTACTAGTAAGAGTTAAATTCAGCTTCCGTGACATTTGTTACATACACATACTCAGGGCCCCCAGGCAGTTCTCTAAGACTACGTGGTACAGGAGGGTCCATCTGCATTGGCCAATGGCATTTCCTATACGTATGGAATCATAGACCCAACCACCTTCCCCACAAACTCCCCCAAAACCTCGTTGCAGAGCACAGCCATGGGCTGAGGTAGGCAGAGAGATGGTAGAGATGAAAAAATAAATAGGAAGCAATCAGTCAATATTTATTAAGCACCTACTATGTTCTAGTGAGTCTCCTAAGCCCTAGGAATAAAAAAAAAAGCAAAAGATAGCCCCTGCCCTCAAGGAGTTTACAATCTAATAGCAGATGTCTTCAGACTCAGAGTCTAAAGATTTGGGTTTTAGTCCTGGCTTCCGACCCTCACTAGATTCGTGATCTCTGGCAAATCCAAGCCTTATAGACTTCACTTTCCTCCTTTGTAAAATGAGCAAGTTAGATTAGCTAATCTCTAAGGTCCCTTCCATTTCTATCATTCCTTGAGAAACTTGTTGAAAACATAGACCCCTGCACCACCCCCATGGAACTTCTTGTCTCAAGAGAAAATATGAGTTCAGATTTTCAAAAACTATGTGTGTTTGTCAAGTTAGCAAGAACTTATTAAAGGCCTACCATATATCTGCACTGTGCTAAACTGAGTGTGTGTGTGTGTGTGTGTGTGTGTGTGTGTGTATATATGTGTATGGGGGGTGTTTAAAAAGAAAGGCAAAAGACATTTCTTGCCCTCAAGGAGCTTACAGTCCAGAGGGGGGAAGATAACATGTAAACAACTATATACAAATTATGATACACAAGATCTCCATATGCATGTGATATATATGAAATATATATATATGACAGATTGGAAGTTGTTTGTCCTTTGTTCTTGAAGAGGATCATGACATTGGGAAGATGATGTTTTGACTTTCAAGTAAATTGGATTTAAGTGAGGCTGTGCAATTTAATTTAAGGCTGTGCAAAGTCACCAGCCTGACTCTCTCTGTCAGCCATCTGGGTCCAGTGGCCAGAAGGCCCTGATGCAGTGGGAGGCCTCTCCGTTTTTAAGGTCCTTCCCAGGTCTCAGAGGGAAGGCACGGGTATGGGGGCTCCTTTCACAGATGCTGATTTACCTCTCCCCCAGCTCCCAAATCCACCATAGCTCAGTAGATGATTTTATTAGCTGATGGAGCTAACAAAGAATGCATCTCCCAGTGGCCAACCTTCTGGCGGGGCGCCTCCTCACACTCCTCTAGGCTGCTCCCCTGGCTGCAGATGCACAATCTGTCGTCAGACTCATCCTCAAAGTCTTTCCAGCTTGATAGGCCCTCACAGAGCTTGTACTTGGCTGGCACAGCTTTAGAGAATCCAGGGTCACCCTTATACCACAGTGAGGCATCAGAGAATGATTTGGGGAGAGGATGAGAATAGCATAAACATTAATAATTATAATACAGACTTGAACATGAGCTGCTCACCAAAAAGGGGTGTGAATCAAATGATATTCTATGTCCAATGAAGAAGAAAGGTCTTTTCCCAAAATGGAAGGGGGAGGTGCTGTGGTGCTAGGAAAGGCTTCCTGGAGGAGGTGACCTTTAAAGCAGACTGAAAGAAAGGTGGGGTTACAATGGGCTGTGATGGGGGTTCAGGGAGGAGAGAAGGGCATTCCGGGCATTAGGAAGGGCATGAACCCTGGCTGAACTCATTCTAAGCTGCCATTCGAACTTCTCAGAAACTCTCCAAGTTCAGACTTGGCGCAGGAAACAGGCAAAATGTGATGAGTTGTGTAATAAGCATAATATCTCTCTTTCTATACTGCTTTAAAGTTTGCAAAGCACTTTCTTCCCAACAACTCTGGGAGCCAAGTAATTATTATTCCTATTTTACAGAGGAAAAAACGGAGGCTGAGGGAAGTCAAGTCACTTGAGGTCCTGTGGATCATGTGTCAGAGACTGGAGTTAAATCTAGGCCTTCCTTGTCCTCTGTTAGATCTATTATAGCACACTGTGGCACTCCCTCCCCTCC
>NW_027187360.1:1968803-2040217 GCF_028583685.1 Petaurus breviceps papuanus | reverse complement strand
TCCAGCTACAAAGAAAACAGGGGAAATGAAACCTCCGTGTCCAGATGAGAAAACGATTCACACGCAGGGGAACCCAAACTATGGGGAGTCCCACCCAGTTTTCTCTTGCCCTAGCTCCTCCTTAAGAAGGAAGGGTGTGCCTACATGAGCGATAACTAACTAAATAAATAGATGAAGTACTAGCCAGTTTCGGTCTTAGGGGTGTTATTATTATTTTTTAAATAAGCCCTTTCTTCACCTGCTAAGTGGCCACCAAAGCGCCCTAATCTCCCAGGCTGCGTCCGTTCCTATAGTCATTTACCCTTTTGGAAGACGCTGGAGCCGGCTCTCAAAGTCCTTGCCGGTGTCAGTCAAAAGCCAAGATAAACAGTGCCAAATGTCAGACAAACATGGGATCTGTTTCATAAGTGACTGCTCTGTCCAAATAGTTTGCATAATTGCAAGGCAAGAGGAACATCACAAAGGAAAATTAACTTGGGCTCCCTGCAGTTTATGAAACAGCTGCCCCAAAGGGAGGGGAGCAGGCTGATCTCTGGCACTTTCCCCTGGCCCTCCTGCACTGGGGAGGGAGGAGGTGGGGTGCTTCCATGCACCCCTGGGGCTTTCTGCTTATTATAGCACCTCAGTGTATAATGGCTTGGGTTCAGAACTTGGGCCTTATCAGAAGTGTAAAACCAATTTACAGGCTATTACTCGGTAGGCCTGGGTTCTGGTCTCAATCAATCAACAAGAACTTATTAAACAGTACTACACTCCAGGTACTGTGCTGGGAGCCTGGGTACAAGGATGAAAGTAAAGAACAGGCCCATTTGGTCTTGTCTGGGGAGGTGAAGGTGCGGGGCAGACAATTTGGTCAAAGCAAATGGTGGAGGCTCAGGGGTTTTATTCTGAGACAGATAAAGAGATCTAAATGTGCCAGTCTAGAGTGAGCGAACACCATGCACTTCTGAATACTCTAAGTCAGAGAAGCCCAAGCCCTGAGATTGGTGTTCGCAGTCAGGGCCCATTGTCAGAGGTACTCCCCAGTCACTCTAGCTGTCCCTAGCTGCATAAGTAGCTGTTTGGGGGATTGTCTTCAATGATCTTTAGGGTCTTTCCCAGCTTTTCTAGTCTATGTTCAATTCAACTTAACCATCATTTAAGAGTCTACTCCAGGAAAGGTACAGGGTACACAGTTACAAATATATGATCAGAAAAGGAGGGCAGTGGGTCACATGCCAGATGAGAGCTACATGGGTGTAGCTGTTTTTTAGATTTTTTTTGTTTTATATTACTTTCATTTCCAAATACATCCTTCCCTTATTCCTTCTCTCCTGAGATCCATCTTTTATAGCAAGAACAAGAAAAAAAAGAAGAAAAAAAAGCTCTAAAAAATTGACCAACACATCAATTGAATCTGGTGGGGTATGCAATGTTTCACATCCATAGTCCCTCACTTTTGCCAAGAAGGAGAGACATGAATTTTTCCTTCTTTGGGAACATGTTTGCTAATTATAGTTTCACAGTCCAGTTCCTCTGAGAGCTTCTTTTTTCTTTCTGTTATAATTCTTTCCATTTCCTTTGTCATTGAGTGTATAGCATTTTTCCTGGTTCTGCTTATTTCATCTTACCTCACTTAATGTGAGTCTTCCTATGATCCTCTGCAATTTTCATAATTATCATTTTTTAGAAGTGGACACATTACACTATATTCTTATGCCACAATTTATTTAGTCGTTCCCCAGTCAATGGGTTCTACTCTGTTTCCAGTTCTTTGCTATTTCTATTGTTGACTTCCTTGAGGTATGTGCCTAACAGTAGGATCTATGGGGTCAAAGAGTATGGATGTTTTAACCACTGTCTATGGGTCAAGGGGTATGGATGTTTTAATCACTATCTTAGCATGATTCCAAGTTGTTTTCTAGAAAGGTAATACTACTTCACAACTCCACAAACAGTGTATTAATGTGTCCCTTCCATAACCTCTCCAACAGTGACTTCCCATCTTTTGTCTTTGCTAATTTGGGTGTAAGGGAAAACTTTAGAGTTGTTTTGACTTTATTTCTCATATCGTGTGTGATTTAGAGAATTCTTTCAAATGGTTGTTTGTAGTTTGCAATTCTTTTGAGAACTGCTTATCTTCTTTGACACCTTTTCCAGTGGGGCAGAATTGGCACTGAGGTAAGGTAAAAACAAAAAGAAAAGACTTAGAGAAAGACCTTTGCAAACTTGGGTAGGGATCTATAGCCGGCCTGCATCACATACGACCCACTTGTGGCCTGCCAAAGGATTTTGGGTGACTAAGTAGAGTTGCCACTGCACACTTTCCTGTTTGTCCCCTGACTCATGGCAACCAACCGTCATCAGTCTGTCTCTAGTCTCACCTATCTGTGCCCTGAAGAAGTTTAGCCTATTTTAATTTTGGCCCTTAGCTACTGCCAAGTTGTGTAGGTCTGCTCTATAGAGAATGTGCGATGAGAATCGCTCTGGATGAGAAGGTATGGATGGGTTGAGATATGTTCTGATGGAGGAAGAAGCTGCGTCTATGAGATCACAGATCCATTTCAGTTCTGAAGTGTATGCAAGACACAGACCCAAGGTACTGGGGATAAACATTATTAAAGAAACTGGATTATTATATTCTATGTTCTAAGGTTCCCTCACACCCCAGCTTGCTTACTATATATTATGAAGTTCTTTTCACCTCTGAAATCTTTTGTTCTATGCTCTGAGTCAATATTTTTAGGTCTTTTTTAGCTCTAACAGTCTCTTTTTTAAGATCCCTTGTATCATCTGGAAGTTTGCTGGGTTTGATGGGTATAGCGTGAGCAGTACATGCCAGGGGAACCAAGGAGAAAAGTGCTGAGTTGATATGGTGTCCTTTCACAGATGGAATTCTCCCATTAAAGACATTCTTACCATTGAGGGGGTGGGTTCCCTAGCCTAGGAATAGGGATGTGGGTAGAATTGGCTCCACCATGCCTGGGACCCAACAAAGGATAGCCTGATTAGGCTCTGAATGAAAGCTTATCTTGAGATGGATAAAAAGATTCGGACATTAATGGTATTTGTTGGACAAATTGGGGAGGGGATTGGAAAGGAGAATGATGAGGAAGCATTGTCATATAATAGAGAAGACAAAGAAGGGGAGAGTAAGTCTCCATAATTCACATCATGCTAACAATGTCTATCTTCTCAGATCCTGAGGCAGAAAGAGCGTATGCTATACTTAGTCACTTGTGTGTCCCATCTCCAGTTAAGAGTTTTATACCAAATTGTCTAAGTTACCATTTGCTTTTTTTGTAGAGTAAGACTGCTTGCTCCAGGTTCCAGAAATCCACTAAGGGGATCCATCCCTAGTTAAACCTATTCCTACTTAATTCTTTTCCCAAGGGTCTCTTGTTCTCAGGATTAACCTAAACAAATCAAGGCAGGCCACTCTTATAAAGCATTTTTACTTTTCTGAGACCTTCCAGAGATGCATGGGTCAGTACAAAGGCAGACTTTCAAATATCCAGAGAATCCTAAAGCAGAAAGGCCCTTCCCTATCAGTGAGCCCAGACCAAGTCCCACAGAATTGAAGTGATTTACCTAGAGTCACACAGCTAGTAACTGGCAGAATTAGAAACAAACTCAGTTATTCTGACACTTAGTCAAATGCCATATCTGCTACCCCAGATATTTTACTCTCAGCTCTCAACTAACATGGATCCTAAGAAAAATGAAGGGAAATGAAAGGAACCAAAGAAATGTCACATCTCATACTATACTATAAAGCACAAGTTACAGTTTCTTGTACAGTTCTTTTCCTTCATCTTTGTGTCTTGAAATATTTGATTGTTGAATTCTCAAAGAAAAGGAAAACTAAATACCCCCAAAAAACGAGGGGTAAAGGATGGAAATTTCTAATTAAAAACAGCCTATCTGGGCCTCCCTTCCCCCATGACTGTGACATCAAAAAAAAGTCTCAGGACCCCTTATGTTATGCAGGAATTCACCTTCCCCCAACAGCTTCTTTCAGGGAATATAGCCTGGTCTTCTGCCCAGCTAACACACACACACACACTCACACATGCACATATACACACCACACCACACCATGCATACATACATACATACACATGCACACACAAGTCACAGTGGGACTTAAATACATTTGCCTTTAGTCTGGTTTACTTAACAGCTGAATTTTCTGCTGTTTCCAATTACGGCTATATATTGACCTCCCTAGATTCCCCGTGGGGGATGGCTTCTTGCTGAAATATGCTTGCTTTCAGAATGACTGATCATGGAGCTGAGTTTTCAGACAAAGTGTTCTGTAACAGAGAATTGAATTGAATTCTGCCTAATCCAAAGCTTCCTGCATCCACACTCATTTAATCTCTCTTTGTCACTGTCTGTCTCTGTTTCTTTCTGTCTGTCTCCTCTCTCCCACTCCCCCACTGGAGTCAGCATGGTATAACGGGAAAATCCCTGCTTTGGGAAGGAGGACACTTGGATTCGAGTCCCAGTTTTACTATAAATTTGCCATGTGATCTTGGTGAGCAAACTATTGGTGTCCTTTTCCTTCACTGTACAGTGGGGTTTGACTAAGTGATGTCTGGAAGGTCCTTAATTGACTGTTTTGTTGGGGGGAGGGTAACCTTTTTTCACAACCATCAGAATTACATGATTTTGGAGTTTGAAAGGCTCTCAGTGACTATATCATCATCTCATATCTGTAAAAGATTTCCTGCACGCAACCAGCTTTTCTTTGAAGGCTTCCATTTTTTTTAGAGTGAGGTATCTGTCATTTCCAGAGGGAGCACATTTTACTTTTGATTGGCCCTAATTGTTAGGATTTTTTTTCTTAGTTTAAACTTAAATTTTTCTCTTTGTAACTTTAACCCTTTGGGGCCAAGTAGAGAAAGTGGAATCCCTCTTTCATATGATGGCATATTAAGTATTTTAAGATAATCACCTAATTCCCTCTGAACCTACTCTAGGCTATGCGGCCCTGTTTCCTTCAGTTATCTGGTAGCGGAAATTTGACTATTATTCTTGTTCTTCTTTTTCTACTCTCCAGTTTATCAGTGTCCCTTAAAAATTGTAATTTAAAATTTGTAACACCCAGAAATGAACACAATGCTACAGATGACAGTGCTCTCTTCCTTATTCCTGGAAGTGATGCCTTTCTCAGAATGACCAAAGATCACATTTGGTTTTTTGGTCGCTCTTTTCCCACATTTGCCTAAAAATGAACTTGCAGTCCACTAAAACCCTCAAACCTTTTCAACCTCCTAGCTAATGGTGCCTGTCCCATCTTGTACTGGTAACATTGATTTCTTACACTCAACAATGGCTTTTCATTTATGCCTTTTACATTTCTTACTAAATTTAGATCACTGTGCAAAATCCATTTCTTTATTTCTTGTTTACTTATTTCAAGATCTCTTTGGATTTCAGTGACATCATCTAATGTGTTAGCTATTCCTGCTGGTTTTGTATTCTCTAAAAGTTTGATAAGGATTCTGCCATCCTTGACTGAAAGACACAGGTAAAGACACAGCATAGGGTCTAGTGCTGATTCCCTGGGTATGTCACTGGAGACCTCCTCCCATGTTCACTTTGAAGTACTAATGACTATTCTCTTTAAATTTTTAAAATTTATTATTGAGAACTTGATTATCAAAGAACAAGAGGATTACATAAGAAACTGTGAAGTTCTGTTCCATAGTTTGCTTTTTATAGATGTCTTAAATATATGTGTATATGTATCTACCTTATGTATATAATTTAACAGGTAGTTATGACTCATTTAACCAATTCCAAGTTCATTTAACTTTATCATCTATCCCATATCTCTCCAACTGTTTAATAATGACACCGTGAGATAAATTATTAAACATTTGGTAAAAAAAATGTATTTGCTATTTCTGTCAAGAAATACAATATGGTTAGCCTGGCATGATCTGTTCTGGGTGAAACCATACTGATCTTTGTTCAAAGGGTTTGGACGGATCTTTTCTTTTCTAGATGTTCATTAGTCATCTCTCTCTCTTTCTCTCTGTCTCTCTTTTGGTAATATTCATTTTCTTTGAGTTCCAAATCCTCTCTCTCCCTCCAATCCCTCCCCCAGTCATTGAGAAAGCAAGCAATATGATACCCATTATTACATATGAAGTCATGCAAAACATATTTCCATATTAGCTATGTAGCAAAAAAAAATCAAGAAAATAAATATTTCTCTCTGTTCTATTTTTTTCTAGTTATCCTTTTCTCTCTTTTTTTAATCCTCTCCTCCTCAAAGGTCTATTTTGCTTTTTCCCACTGCCTCATTTAATTTTCCCTCTCTTTTGTCATTTCCCACCATTTTTCTTAACCCCATCCCCTCCTTTCCTATTGGATATGATAGATTTGTGTGTGTACAAAATGTATATGTATGTATGTATATTTCTCCCCTTTTAGAACTAGTTCAGATCAGAATGAGGTTCAAACATTGCTTGCTCCTTCCCATTTCTCCTTCAACTCTAAAAACTCTTCCTTGTGTACTTCTTTTATGTGAAATAATTTTCCCCATTCTTCTCCCTTCCCTCTTTCCCCAATGTATCACTCTTTCTCACCTCTCTATTCTTTTTTAATGTAGATTCCTTCTAACTGCCCTAAGAATAATAAAGATCTTAGGAATGACATGTATCATCTTCTCATATAGGAAGATAAACAGTTTAACTTTAAGTCCCTTATGGTTTCTCTTTCCTGTTTACCTTTTTATTCTTATCTTGAGTCTTCTACTTGAAAGTCAATTTTTCTATTTAGCTCTGATCTTTTTATTAAGAATGTTTGAAAGTCTTCTATTTCATTAAATATTCACTTTTTGTTCTTTACTGAAGGATTATGCTAATTTTTGCTGGGTAGGTTATTCTTGGTTGTAATCCTAGTTTCTTTGCCTTCTGGGATGTCCTAATGCAAGCCTTCTGGTCCTTGATAATTGGTAGCTACTAAACCTGTGTGATAATGACTGTGGGTTCATGATATTTGAATGGCTCTTTCTGGCTGCTTGAAGTATTTTCCCTTTGACCTGGGAGTTCTGGAATTTGGCTATAGTTTTCTTGGAAGTTTTCATTTTAGGATTTCTTTCAGGAGGTGATGTGATAGATTCTTTCAGTTTCTATTTTGACCTCTGGTTTGAAGATATCTGTGTAGTTTTTCTTTATAATTTCTTGAAATCTGATGTCTAGGCTGTTTTCTTTATTATGGCTTTTAAGTAGTCCAAAAATTTTAAAATTATCTTTCCTTGATCTATTTTTTAGGTCAGTTGTTTTCCTGTTGATATAGTTAATATTTTCTTCTAATTTTTTCATTCTTTTGACTTTGTTTTATTGTTTCTTGATGTCTTGTGGAGTTTCATGAGTTTTCACTTGCCCAATTCTAATTTTTAAGGAGTTATTTTCCTCAGTGAGCTTTTGTATCTCTTTTCCCATTTGGCCAATCCTACTTTTTAAGGAGTTATTTTCTTCAGTCAGGTTTTGTACATCTTTTACCATTTGACTAATTCTGTTTTTAAAGGAGTTGTTTACTTCAACAATTTTTCCTGTAGTACTTTAATTTCTTTCCCCAATTTTTCCTCTACTGCTCCTATTGATTTTTTTTTTGCCTTTTTTGGGGGGGGTGCAGGGCATTTGGGGTTGTGACTTGCCCAAGGTCACACAGCTAGTAAGTGTTATGTGTCTGAGGCCAGATTTGAACTCAGGTCCTCCTGACTCCAGGGCTGGTGCTCTATTCACTGTGCCACCTAGCTGCCCCCTCTTATTGATTTTTAAATTTTTTTTTTTTGCTTTTTAAAAAAAAACGTGTTTAGCTCTTTTGGGAAATCTTGTTGGATTTGTGTACAATCTGCATTTTTCTTTGATACTTTTTGCTTGCAGAAGTTTTCATGTCACTTTTTTTCCTTCTGAGTTTATGTCTTGTAGCTTTTTTATATTTAGGTTCCTTTTCTCTTGTTGTTTGTTCATTTTCCCCAGACTATTTCTTTACTTTGAATTTTGTGTTACAGTTGGGCTCTGCTCACCTGTGGGAGGGGTGTGTGGTGGAGGGCAATCACTTTACCAAACTTTAAGCTTTTTGCCCTGCCATTTTCACAGCTAGTTGTGGGGCAGGGGGCGCGGGGGAGGAGGGGGCATATAACTTTTCAGTACTTCCAGGTGGTGTGATCAGGGAGAAATTCAGTCACTGCTGTCCTGGTCTGTATTCTGTTCTGTATCCAGGAATGATTCCTGCTGCTTTGTAGCTACAAAGTTCTAGCATTAATGCATCTCTCTGCCCTGGAACTGCAATCTGAAACTGGATTGTCAATGGATTTGACAAATGGCACTTGAGCCTGCACCCAGTGACCATATAAGGATCCCCTATAATTTTTTTTCTGACTATCTTTGATTGGTGAGAGCTCCTGAAATGCTGCTACCATTGCCCCAGGAGCCTTCAAGGCCCAGCTAGTGTTGCCACTGTGCTGTACTCTGGGCCATCCCCAATGTCACAGACCTTTCCTTCTAACTCCCTAAATTGTCTTGGGCTGAAAAACTAACCTTTTATTATGTTTTTGTTGGTTCAGCTGCTCCAGAACTTGATTTTGTACATTATTTTAAAGTTGTTTGAAGGGAAAGGTTGGGAGAATTCAGGCAGAATCTTCCCTCTACTCCACCATCTTGGCTCCCCATTAACTATCTCATTAATAATCCATTCTGACAGGAATTGAAATTAAGTCCTCTGGCCTGTATATAGTTTGTAGATTCTAATCTCTTACCTTAGAAAATCAGGCTATTTGCCCTTCTCCAATTGTATGGCACCCGTGCCATGCTCCATGGTCTTTCATGCAAATATGACAGTGGTTTAGTCATCACATTTGCTAATTCATTTAGTACCTAAAGATGTAATTTGTCTAAGCCAGATGACCTGAGTTCATCAATGGAAGTTAAGCCCTCTCTCACCATCTTCCTTATTTTGGATATTAACTCCCTATTCTTTTTTGTTGTGTCCTTTCCAGTCCAAAGATTTTTCTCCTTGACAGAGAAGACTGAATCAAAATAAGAGTCAAGCAGCTCAGGGGCGGCTAGGTGGTGCAGTGAGTAGAGTGTCGGCCCCGGAGTCAGGAGGACCTGAGTTCGGATCTGGCCTCAGACACTTAACACACACACACACACACAAACCTAGCCGTGTGACCTTGGGCAAGTTACTTAACCCCAATTGCCCTCCAAAAAGCAAAAAAAAAAAAAAAGAGTTAAGCAGCTCTGCCTTCTTTCTGCTGTCATTCATTATTGTCCCATCCACTCTGAACCATGGTCCTAGCCCTTTTTTGACCCTCTTCTCTCCCCCAGGACATCTTTAAAACCTTTTATTATTGTCCTTGGGGCAGCTAGGTGTCACAGTGAGGAGTGCTGGTCCTGGAGACAGAAAGGCCTGAATTCAAATCCACCCTCAGACCCTAGCTGTGTTACCCTGGGCAAGTCCCTTAACTCTTCCTCAATTTCCTTATCTGTAAAATGTGCTAGAGAAGGAAATGGCAAATCACTCCAGTATCTTTTCCAAGAAAATCCCAAATGGGAACATGATTGAAATAATTAAATATCATTGTCCTCACCTTTCCTTACCAACCTCAATTCATTCAGAGCTTTAGGACTCTTGTCATTATTCTTATAGGATCATGTTATGCTTTAGTATTAATATCTTTTCTGCCCTTGCTTCCATCTTCTGTACACATATTGTTTAAAAAGACATAACAACAACAACTAAGTTGATAATAGGCTCCAAAGTGATCAAAGGAAGGGAAAAGGAGCCATGTGCACAAAAATGGTTATTGTGGCGTGTGTGTGTGTGTGTGTGTGTGTGTGTGGTAATAAGAACTAGAAACTTAGAGTGTCTGTCAATTAGGAGATGACTGAACAAGTTATGGTGTGTGAATGGGATGGAACACTATTCTACTGTAAGATACGATTAAAGGGTTTCAGAGAAACTTGGGAAGACTTATTTGAACTCATATAGAGTGAAGTGAGTGAAATCAGGAGAATAATTTATACAAAGACAAACAATTTTGCAAGACTTGGGAATTCCAATCAATGTGATGACTTATTCTTCATGATTCCAGAGGACTGATGACAAAGAATGCTACCTGCCTCCTGACAAAGGCATGAGGGACTCAGGGTCCAGAGTAAGGCATGTATTTTGGGGGCATGACCAATATAGGAATTTGTTTTACTTGATTATGCACATTTATTACAATAGTTTTGTTTTTCTTTTTTCTAATGGGAGGGGAGAAAATGTAGGTCTTCCTGACTCCAGGTCTAGTGCTCTCTCTGCTGTTCCATCTGTGCTCATTGAAGATTCTGTAGAGAGCATTGCTGCATCGGAAGGAAGTTGAACCAAATAGCTTTTGATATCCTCTCCAATTCTACCTCCTCTTCCCTGTCCCCTAGGCTATGATGAAAATTATTTTCTCTTCTTTAAGCCTTTATATTTTGTTGTCCTGCAACTCTTCTAGTCAGATTCCTGATTAATACCACTCTCTCTTCCCCTTTTTTTACTTTTCTCGGTATCAGTGATACTCACCACCCATGTGACTTTCAGCAATCTGCTTACCCTCAGTGGGCTTTATTTTTCCCATCTGTACAATGAAGGGCTTGAACATATTGTATGCTGAGGTCCCTTCCAGCTCCAAGCCTAGGTTCCTAAGAAGAGAAGATGTGGGATTTAGAGGCAAAAGACTTGAGTTTGGGCCCCAACTTTGGGCAAGCCTTGACATTGTGCTGAGCAGAGTCCCGATCTCTTCCTTGATCAAGTGAAGGGTTGAAGTAGAAGATCTTTAAGGTTCCTTCCGAGCTCTAAACCCTATGGCTCTGAGATTCCTGGGACCATGCCGTGATTGATCAGGGCTTATGGGCTCAGGAGGTGCTCTCAGGGTCGGTCTGATTATTTTGATCTGGCCCTGCCTACCCACTCACTCGCAAAGGTTAAGTGTGCTCTTCAGTCACCCTGACATGTTCTCTCAGCAATGGATCAATGCACAAATAATCAACGATGGGTGTTTTTGTCCAGTCTTGGCTCTCCGCCCCTCCTTAGGCCACAGGACATTTTATAGACGAGCTGCCAAGTTCTCTGAACACTCACGCAGTCTCTGCTGCAGACCCCCGCAGGACAATTTCAAACCTCTCAGCAACCCTGATTCCTCAGGAGCCACTAATGGATATGGGGAACAAGCATGGATTGGATGCCGTCCACTTAAGAGGCAGAAATAGAATGTTTGAAAGGCAGAAGGGAGCAATCGTTAACCTTGCAGATGACATTTGCCTCTCAGGAGGATGGAAAACAATGACTTTAAACACATCCTTGTCATCCCCTTGGCAGCAGATTTTGGCAAATGCCCGATGCTGGTCAAAGCTATGGCTTCATGAATTGTAGCTTAAAAGGCAACCATTTCCAAAGGGACAATTATTAAGTGGTAGGGCTGAAGCTAAGGATAGGGGAGGGGAGTTATTGGCAGGCCAAAGGAAAAAAAATGCTCATGCACAAAAAATAGGGGAGAAGGTAGACAAGTTAGCATGCTTCCCTATCCAAGTAAGGCTGAGAGGACAGCGTAGGTAAGCATCGTCACTGAAAAGAAAAGATGAATGTGATTAGTGAGGCACTTGGCTCCTAGACTCAGAAAAGAGTGTTTGGAAGAGAAAAGGACTTAAATTAGATCCAAGGTCTTTAACCTGAAATTCAAGGGCCTCCGCAATCTGTTCCCCACCTACCCTTCCAAGCTTATCTCCCACAGATAGATGCATGTACTCATGTCCTCTAAAGACATGTGTGCTTTCCTGCTTCTGGACATTTGCTGACTTATGCCATTTCTTCTTGAACACTACTCCCTTCCCCATCACCATTTTTCTAAAATTTCTGAGGATCAGCTCAAGTCCCACCCCCTAAATGAAGCCTTCCCTGACCACTCAGTTCATTATTAACTCTGATAATCCTGCAGAGTTAGCAGTTGAAGTATAATTATTCCCATTTTACAGATGAGGAAACTGTCTCAGAGAGAATAAGTGGACTCATTTATAAATAGTCTTCTTCATCTGCAAAATTAGGGGTTATAACCTGGAAATCTCTAACATCTTTCTCATCTCTGAGATACTGAGATCTTCTATCTCAAAAGTACCAGGAATAGATGTGAATTTCCAACCCTGCGTTTAAAAAAAAGAACTGGTTTATATAGAATTTCAGGTCTGGCATGAGAGAGTTTGGCTTCTCTAGTACACAGGGAGCCAAGTCTATTAATGCTGGTTAAAAAAAATTGGGGAAAAATGCACTAACCCAAGATACCCAAGAGACCAGGGAAGCAGAAGGATAGAAACACAGCAAAGAGACTCCAGTCTGAGACTGTGACCTGATTGCTTCATTTCCTGAATGGGATCTGCCCAGAAGATATATGAAGGACGGCCGTGATGAGCTGTTCATAACGAAGAAGCAGAAATGGAAAGAGACATAGCACTAATACTAACTGAATAATAGCAACTCACATTTATGAAGCAGGGCAAGGATGCAAAGCTCTTTGCAGATATTATTTCATAGCCTTATGGCAGTACCATGAGGCAGGTGCCATTATTGTCCACATTTGGTAAATTGGCAAACTGAGGGTTCAGTGGGGGTGCTTAGAAGAGGTGAGAGTAGCTTGGAGGCCCCCAAAAGAGAGAGAGATGCTATTCTAGCTCTAACACATACTAGCTACGGGACTAGGGAAAGTCCCTTCGAGTCTCACTTTCATAACCTATAAAATGAAAATCGCTATGCTTGTAAGATTATTGGGAGAAAAGTGCTCCGTAACCTTCAAATGCTCTAACGAGTTAATATCATCCTTTGTGGTGTTCTGATAGGGATCACAGAATCCCAGCATACAACTACAGTTGTAAAGGACCTTAGCAGTCCTTTGGTCCAAACTTTCTTTTACAAGGAGGATTGTGAAATGGTTATTGTTTGGTGCCCAAAGGGATGAAATGATTTGCACAAAGTCACGCAGCCTTTTACTGGAAAAGGCAGAATTATATGAGGGACTTATAAATGTAACCCTGACCTGGGAAGGGTTACTTCATTTACTTAGCAAAGATGTTCACAAAGACTCTCAACTATTACCAGGGTTGTTTACTGTTATGGACCATTAGGCTTCAAATTGGCCTGAACTAGTTGTCTTCAACACATAGGATTCAGGGCTGGTGAGGACTTTAGAGATCACATAATCCAAGGGGTTCTTAACCTTTTTGTGACATGAACTGACCCCTTGGGCAGGCTCATGAAGCCTGTGGACCCCTTATCAGGATAATGATGTTCTTAAATAATTGGAAGAAATGTGTCATTTCAATTAGGGGATAGTAAAAATGACGATATAACTCCCCCCTCTCCATGTTCATAGACCCCCTTTAATTTATCCATGGACTGGTTCATGGATCCCAGGGTAAAAACCCCTGACCTAATCCAGTCCCTTTCTTTCACGGGAGCAGACTGAGGGCCTGAGTGGCCAGCTTACCCCAAACATATAACTAGCAGGTAAAATGGCAAACCACTCCAGCATCTTTGTCAAGAAAACCCCAAATGGGGTCACAAAGAGTCAAATGTCACTGAAAATGACTGAACAGCAAGTAGAGTCAGAATCTGAACCCAGAATACCCGAGCTTCAAATTTAGGGCATTATGTCACCAAGCTGAATTCAATTAAACACATATTTATAAAGTGTTTACTATGTGCCTAGCCTTGTGCTGTGGATATCTTCCCCTTAAGTAGCTGGCATACGGTGAGCGTTTTGGTGCCTGTATCATGGTATTGTAAGATCATAAATTTAGAGTTGAAAAGGCCTTAGAAGCTATCAAGTCTTAGCCCCTTATTTTACAGACAAAGAAACTAAGGCTGACAGAGGTAGGGTTTGAACCCAGGTCTCCTGACTCCAAAGCCCACTCTCCTCCTTTTTGTATCATTCCTCATGTGGTTATAGAGTCCACACATACCTAGGGCAGATCTGTGTAGGGAGCACGCAATGATCACACCATTATGTGAGATGTAGTCTAGTCTATTCTGCTTAAATTGTCCCTGCTGAGCTTGTTCTCTATTCCCATCCCTGGTGTGTGGAGGCCACTTTACAAGAACAAAGTGCTTTGTGAGATCACACAAACCAAAGACTATGGATGTTTCTTTAAAAAGTTAATTCCCTACACTCCTCACCTATAAGTAATAGGAAGAGATAAAGGGGACCTCAGAGTCAAGAGGGTAGAGGAACAGAGACATTGGGACAGTAAAATATCAAGATAAAATTATAATTGAGAAAAAGCATTACCAATTACAAAGTCTAGTTTTGGTCAGATTGGCAATTTTGATCTGTTGTCTAATGTCAAATATATGGTAGAAGGGAAGCCCTGGAAACTTTTTGAAGCTTTCCTTGCCTGAGCAGGTATGCATCTCCACACAAAACCAAGTAGCTGCCCAGGGCATTCATCCTTCATCATTTAATAAGCATTTCTTAAGTATCTGTTACAAGCAACCAACTGTGCTAGGCACTAGGGGATGGTGGAAAGAAAGAAAGAAAAAAAGAAAACTCTCTTCTTCCCAAAGTTCCTCACTCGACCCAATTAATCTTCTAATCAGTGAATAGACTTGATGAACTTTAAAATGTTTATAAAAGGTGGTCTATACCCTGTGATCTCTTTATCAGAATAGTTCTTAACCTTGACAGAGTAGTTGATGAAACCCCTTTGGTAGTCTAGTAAATGATATGGAACCCTTCTCAGAATAAGATTTTTAAATGCATAAAATAAAATGTATAGGATTACAAAGGAAACCAATTACATTGAAATAAATTATACATATATAAAACTTTATATATAGATGTAAAATTTTATATATATATGTATATACACACATACAAGTTAAGAGGAACAAAGGCATTAGACAGTGAAACATCAAGATAAAATTATATATGGGAAAACTATATATATATAATATAGTTGGTTGATATATATAAAAACCAGATATATACATATATAGCTATACCTATAACTATGTATATGTGTATATATCTGTATCTATCTATCCAGAGTATGTTCATGGACCCAGGTTAAGAACTTCTGTCAAAATAAATCCCTCATTATGAAGTGTAAGCTTCTTGGGATCAAGAAAGAAACTAGTGTGATTGGCTGAGAACATCAGTCATACCCACTGGGCCAATGCATAAACTAGTAGTTGTTCCATATGGGAGCTGGGTCCAAACCAGTGGTGGAAGATTTCAGTTCTGGAGTAGAGGTTTACACTTGAGCAAAGCCCCAGAGATGGACTTACTTTGGGAAGAAGAGAAAGCTTTCTTCCTTCTTCACTCTCTCCTTCCCCTTCTCCCTCCCTCCCTCTCTTCCTTCTTTTCTTTCTCTTGCATTCTTTCTCTCTCTCTTTCCCTCCTTCCTTTCCTTCCTTCCTTTTCCCTCCCTTCTTTCCTTCCTTCCCTCCACAAAGGGTGAAAAAGGACTTCTAATAACTAGGAGCTATGGGTGTACCCTTTGGCCACATATGCTCTTCAAATCTGAGCCCACTCTCTTCACAAAATTTACATTGCCCTCGAGATTTGTACCAACTGTTTTTACTATGCTACTTTAGTAAATATCCTTTTCCAAAAGCTGATTGAGGCTTCTGGCTGATAAACAATGGAAGGCACACTGGTGGGGTCCTGAGAGTGATAATACTAGAAAATCTTAGTTCATTTGGATTGCTTCTAGAACCATTAGGGAATAACTATTCAGTATCACTCCAGGAACTCAGTCCACCAATGCAAATGGGGGTAGTACCAAACAGGGTGCTACACAAAGATGAATTGTGAGAGACAGTGTAGTATTGTGGAAAGCATGCTGGATTTGAAGTCAGAGAACGCGAGTTTGAATTTTAGTTCTTACTATCTCTGTGCTCTTGGATAAGTCATTTTATTTATCTTGACCTCAGTTTACTCCTCTGTAAAATGAAGTTATATTAGATCTTTTGTCCCTAAGTACAATGATACTCTAAGTAAGACAGCCCCCATGTGCAAGAAGTTCACAATCTTTACTGAAAGGGTAGGAGATAGGGAATGAGACATGTAGAGAAATTATTTTGATATCTAAATGTACAGAAGAGGATCAAATGAACTGCTTTGAGAGTTCCCAGGATTTAAAGATCACTTCTACCTGGAGAGATGGGAGAGATATGATCATAGAAGATATGGCACCTCTGGGTAGTCATCTTAAAATGACTGCAAGAAGGTGGGGGAAGCATTTTAGGAATGGGGAGGAAATACAGACTACCCAAAGAAGCTGTGATTCTATCAGTTTGGCTATTTCCTAAAATAAATTTTAGGGAATTGCTTGAGGCACAGAGAAATTAAGTGACTTTCCCAGGGTCACAGAGCCAATGGCAGATCAGATTCAAACTCTACCTGAATCTTTCTTCTTGACTCCATGCCCAACATCATGGCCATTATGTGAGGCTGCCTTTGTGGATCAAATACAATGGAGGCACAAAATGTTTAGGGGACTGGGGGAAGGTTCAGCTTGGTAAGATCACAGAGGGGCACAATTAGAGGTGCTGGTAAAGCTGAGAAGGTAAACCAGAATATTTTTGTCACTTGGATGGATGAATAAAGGAATGAAAAGCACTGTGAAGAACACTCTGCAAGAGACTGGGGATACAAATAAAAAACTGACAGGCCCTGTTATCAAGAAACTTGCATTCTAGTAGGTGGAGATAGCACCCCAAAGACAGTGGTTATCAGGGAAGGGTGCTTTGGTTTGGGAAGACACAGAGAGAATAAATGGAGCCAATAGGGGAGTCGATTGATTTACACTTTCCAGAAGCAGTGATAGCACTGATCTGATTACTGTCCTGAGACAAATATGGGTTATGCTCCTGGCAGCATAGTGGTTAGTCCAGAGATGGCTAGGGTATGTGAAGCATGGCCTGGAGCCAGCTAGGTCCCATAGCAGGCCATATGTTTGTTCTGGCTAGCATGATCCCAGGGCAGTGGTTCCAAAGCTGACACTTTTCCCTCATGTCACAGAATTAGCTAACTTCAAAGATCTCAACATGATCTCAGGACATAGAGTGTCAGAGCTGGAAGGAACTTTATTATGTAGAAGGTCAGAGCCAGAAGGAACCTCAGTACATAGAAAGCCAGAGGGTGAAAAAAAAGACAAACCAACTCTTGAACCAAGAGACCTTAGAAACCAGAATGTTAGAGCTGAAAGGGATCTTTGACCAGCAGAATGTACTATAGAAATTGAATCCTGGAAAGGACCTTGTGTGAAGGCCAAATCTGTCCCATTGCCTGTTTTTGTATGGCTCTCTACTTAAGAATGCTTTTTTACATTTTTAAATACAATAAAACTTTATTTAAAAATCTATAAACCATTCTTAAAGTTCCTGAGAGCATAAAAGCAGGTGACTGCTGAGGATATAGTTTTCTGACTTTTGATCTAGTTCTACTCCCCTCCCCCATTTAACAGATGGGGAAACTGAGGCTCAAAGACATGAAGTGACTTGCCTGGGTTTAAACAATATTAAATGTCAGCAACAGAATCTGAAACCAGGTCCTCTGGCTCCAGGTCTAACCCTTTTCTAACCCATCATTCTGTGTCATCTGCCTGATGTCTCCTTGATGAAACTATTCTATGAACCCTAGATAAAGCTGAAGGAGCTTTGCATGGCTTCTTTGCTACAAGGAGACAGCCAGCAGCAGGGGTCAGCTAGATGTCCTCTCTGCTGAGGAAATCTTCATTTAACCTTCAGGGCTGGAGAGGGAAATTTTGTTAGAGAGGGAAAGACAGGATTCTGTTTGCTTTTCTTTCCTGGCCCTAACCCCAGTATCTACTTTCCCCAGAAATAAGCTCTCCCACTGTGCTCTTCCAGCACTGTGGTTGTAGGGACAAATGCACCAGGGAGCTAAGGCATCTGGTCTAAGATGCATTTCTATACTCCCCTGCCTTGCCTGGTTCTTTGCCTGAATGCTTATTTTTTTCTTTGAAAACAAATCCAATCAGGAAGAATTCTATGAGGCTCACACCTCCAGTGGATAAGTTCCAGCCCTGCTGTTCTCATTTGGATTCATGACCACAGCTGACACCCCTGGGCTGTTAGGATTGGAGACTTTCAGAATGAGGGAAAGGCACAAAATCATGGATACGTAGACTTTAGAAATGGATAAGAACCTTTCACATAGAAGGCAGACTATCAGAGCTTGTAGGACCTTAGTATTGTAGTCAAAGTTCCGCAGAAGGTCTACTATGACATCAACCTGGGCACTCCCTCTAATGACCCAGCAATCAACTAACAAGATTTATTAAGCACCTACCCTGTACTAGGCACTGGGGACAAAGAGGCAAAAGAAACAGTTCATGTTCTTCTGGAGTTTACATTCTAATAGAGGAGACATGCACATATATAAATATGTATGCAGAAAAATACATATATGGTACTTCCTTTTTGCCACTTCCCCAAATTATGTTTGTACTCATAAATTAGGTCCCCCAAAAGCAACTGTAGCCTCAGATTCTAAGGGAAACCCTATGGGTCTTACTACTAACAGAGGGTTGTGGTTATTTGTCCTTTGTTCTTGAAGAGGACCATGACATCATGGAGGTAATGACATGACATTCAGGTGAATTGGATTTAAGTGAGGGAGGGCTGTGCAGAGTCACCAGCCTCACTTTCACCTCTGGAGTCATCTGGGTGCATTGGTGAGATATATATCAGGATGACTGGAGATGGCTCCCACTAACACTGTATATAGCTTGTGAGCCCCCTACCAGTGTGCTTACCATTAACAATGAGCCAGTAGGTGCAATTAGCTCTTAGCAAAGGTATTTACTAAGATGACATAACAAAAAACAGTATCTATAAAACAATCCCTGTCCTCCGCCTAGAATCCTAGGTCATACTCTCTCAGAAAAACACGCAGTATCTGTGGAAGTGTGGGCTCAAATGAGAAGAACAACAGTAATGAGACAGACCAGAGAGAATACATGTAGGGCCCGGAAATTCTCTCTCTCTGCTAAGTCCTCATGTAGATTCCTTTATGTGCAGTGTTTTTTGCTGGGCAGGTTGCTTAGCTGAGTCCTCAGGTCTCTTCTTCTCTATGGCTCTTTTCTCTGCTTCCAGGAGTCTCATTTCTCTAAGCTGTTGCTCCCTTGAGTTAGTGTTTTTCTGTCTTTCTGGAGTGTGTCTTTATTCCTTCACTTGTACCTTGAACTCTTCTGAAGTGAAGAGGTCTTGCATTGCCTTGACAGCTGTCTTCCTCTAGGTAACTTGCTTCTAATGCTGTAGCCCAAATGGTGGAAGAGACAGAAATCCTGTTTTCCTCCCTCTCCTCCACAAAGGACTCCCAAGCTGCTGCCATTCTCTCATACCCTATAAAACTTAACTATTTCAGGTCCAAGAACTGTGGCTAATCTGTTGCTTAGCCCATCAAGACATTCCCTTCTAATTCCCTTGAAATTTCTTTGTCTCTCATAAAGACATGGCTGTAATTTTACAGTTAGTTTAAGACCTTGTTATCTTATTAAAACCTCATTATCTGTGACAAAATCCTCTGACTGCTTCAACTGACTTGGTGAAAGATAATTGCACTTCCTCCACTTCCTTACACATAAATATAAAATAGTTTTAAAGGGAAAAGAATTAGCAACTGAAAGGAGCTAGAAAAGCCTTATGTAGAAGATGACACAGCCAAGCTTTGAAGGAAATGCTAATTTGAAGGGATACTGAGAGGTGGGTTTGAGGAAGGGCTACATTTCGTGTATGAGGAATAGCCAGTGGAAAGGATGGAAGGTATGAGGAAGAGCAAGAACACGCAATCTAGATCATGGAGTATGTGAAGGGAAATAATTTATAACAATGCTGGAAAAAGGTAGGCTGGAGCCAGATTGTGAAAGGCCAAAGAGGAGCGTGTTATTACCTAGAGGTAATAGTGAGCCATTGAAGTTTATTGAGCAGAGGAGTGATATGAGCAGACCTGTAATTTAGGAAAATCACTTTAACATCTCTATGAAGGATGGGTTGGAGTTGGGGAAAAATGTGAGTTAGAGACCAGTTAGGATGTATTGTAATAATTTGGGTGATGAAGTAAGATTGGAATAGAATTTTCAGGCTACTCCAAATACTATGCAGGCATTATGGGATAAGTCAAAGAGTGCTGGGTATAGAATCGGATGACCTGGGCTTGAAGCCTGGTTTATACCCCTTACTGTGTGAGCTGGACAAGTAAACTCACCTGAGCGGTCCTCAGTTTTCTCACCTGTAAAATCAGAGGGTTGGAATAAATGACTTCTAAGATGCTTTTCAACTCCCTATCTATGAATTTTTGGCTGAAGAAACTATTAATCATTGTAACAACAGTAATGATGTTATAGTTATACATGGTTCTATGTGTTTCTGCAAAGATTTATGGGTAAATTCCCCTTTCCGATTACTCATGGATTTAAGAGAATGTAACAACCTCCTTCTCTACCACCGCCCTTTAGATATTTCAGAACAACTATCAGGTCCCCAATAAGTCTCTACTCTTCTCCACACTCAATTTCCCCAGCTCCTACAACCAGTCCTTCTATGGCAGTCTTTGGTCCTTCCACCATCTCATCATCCTCTATCTTTTTTTTTTTTTTAAGCAATCAGGGTTAAGTAACTTGCTCAAGGTTACACAGCCAGTTATTTCTGGGTGGGTGCTGAGTGTCTGAGCCCGGGATTCAATCCCCAGGTCATCCCGACACTGGAGCTGGTGCTCTTACTCGCTGAGCCACCTGGCCACCCCATCATCCTCTATCTTAAGAAGCAAGGCTAAGCCCAAACCGTAAATCATTTCACATATTATTTTTCCTTTCATTCTTGAGGCTTGTGGGCAGCCCAGATTGCCAGGGGTTCTACCTGAGCTAATGTGCTCCAGGAATCCAGGCTTGGTCCCTGAGAAACCAGGGAATGATTTCTTTGGAAAGCAGCTGGGCAGAATCCCCCGGACTCTATAGATAATACACTAATTGTCATGTCTGCCACAGAATATGTTAGGAACTTCAGGGTCATTAGTAAAGCTCCTTATGCTGTCACGGAGAGAGGAAAGGGACTCGCAGACATATCATTGCTCATCTAAATTTTTAATAATGTTCCGATCTTCAGACCATTTTGGGTAATCAAAGCCAAATTAGCTTGATACTTGAAGCCACGAACTAACAAGAGAAGCAATAGCTGTAATATTTCTTTAATGAAAGTTTTATAGGTGATGAGTTTCTGGCTGAATGTTAAGGGCCCTGAGTTAGAAAGCTGGGGTTTCGGTAGAACACTCGGGACACTGACCTCTTTTCCCTGGAGATCCGAATCTGCAAAATCTGGCCAATTAAACCAGCACAGAACAGAAGTCCAAACCCCCTGTAGTTAAAATGAAGGATGATTCCTGGACTCAGAGGAGTCTATGTAGGCACTAAGTGTCTTCTCTGAAGGTTTCTCAGATTAATCCTCTCTTGTCTACACCCTTCCAAATCTTACCTCCCAACCCAACTTCTTGACATATTCTCAGGTCACTCTATCCCACAGTGATCTCTCTACTCTCTGACCTTCTAAAACACTGATTGTTGGTACCATTCATTTGACAATTAGCAATGCAGCACCTTTGGAATCTCTCATCTATGCCTGTTTCCTGTTATTTTTTTTTTTATGTATTCGCGCCCTAGTTTCCCAACCAGATTGTAAAATCCTTGGGATCAGGAATTGATCTTTGTGTCTCCCAAAAGTGCTCAGCAGGTATTCAGTAAATATATATTGATTTGATTTGCTTAATAGGCAGTAGCTATTTTACTACTTGGGCTGAAAAGTTCCCCTCCTACAATAATTAGGGCAGCCTACTCTTGAAAGGAAAGCTCATTACAGTTTTGCTTGAGGGACTTCTTGTAGTCTAGTTTCCATTGTGAATGACTCTTCATGACCCTATTTATTTAGGGCTTTCTTGGCAAAGACGCTGGAATGGTTTTCCATTTCCTTCTCCTGCTCATTTTACAGATAAGGAAACTGAGGCAAACAGAGTTAAATGACTTGTCCAGGGTCACACAGCTAGTAAGTGTCTGAGGTCAGATTTGAACTTGGGTGCTCCTGACTCTAGGTCTTGTCTATCCACTTTGCCACTGGCTGTCCTTTTGAGGAACTTGGTATAGGATAATGGGGAGAGAGCCCTGGAACTGGAGTTAGACCCCCTGACTTAGAGTCCCAAATTTAGTACTTACTAATCACAAGTCATAGAAAAAATAGCATCTTAGAGTTGGAAGGGTCTCAGAGTTCATCTCATCCAACCTCCACTCCATGAGGAATCAAATAAACTAATACATGTGAAAAGCTTTCAGCATCAGGTATCCTTGTCCCTCTTACAGTATCTCATACAGGTGTTCAGCCTGTTGCTGCTTTATCCTCTCCAGGGATACACAACTTGGTATCTCATAAGCCCATTTCATTTTTAAGCAGCACTCAATGTTATGTTGAATTGAAGTCTATCTCTTGTAAATTCCATCCAGGGCTGCTGGTTTTGCCCTAAGGGGCTATCTCTCTACTCTTCCTCCACAAAGTGTTAGCTCCCTCTGTTCCCTTTATCTTTTCAACTAGTCCTCATAGAATATGATCTGAGATCTAGTCATGATTGTGTGCCTCTGTATGTCACTTAACTCCCTCGAACTTCAGTTTCCTCCTTTGTAAAATCTCTCCTTACAGGAGGTGAGCTGTGGGTATCCTTCCTTCTCATGTGACACACATCCAGGGCTTCAATAGTCATCTCTGAAGATGACTCCTAAATCGCTATCCCCATTCTACATTCCCCCAGGCCTCCATCTCTTGCTCACTGGCTATTAGATATCTTTACCTAGACAGCCCTCTGGAATTGCAAATTTATTGTCTAAAACTTAACTCATTACCTTTCTGCCTGAATATGTCCCCCAGATTCTTAATCTCTATTAGCAACACTACCATCTTTCTTCTTTCCCAAGCTCATAACTGTGGTATTATCTCTGGTGTTCCTACCCTTTTACCTCCCAATCAGGTGCCAAGACCTGTTGCTTCTGCTGCTAAAATATTTCTCATATCTAGCTCTTCATCTCTGTTCCCATTCTAAATCACCCCAGTTCAGGGTTTCATCTCTTCTTAGCAAAAGACTCTTGTAATATTCTAGTCTGCTTGCCCTGTATACTCCTGTTCCAATCCATCCTCTACATCATTGTCCAAGTAATCTTCCTAATGTTTCACCAGTTGTGCCATTCTTCCACTCAAAAAAACCTTCAGTGGCTCCCCATTACTTATAACATCTCTGGGTTTAAACTCTTGACCCTCACATTCAAGGCCTACAATCTAGCTCCAATCCACCTCTCCAGTCTTACCTCCTACTATTTCCTTTCCTATACTCTACATTCGAGCCCAACCAGAATATTTATTCTCTACTCCCCTTTCTCATTCTGCCCTCTCCCATATCCATTCCTTTGCTTTCATTGTTCTCCATGTTTAGAATAGATTTTCTTCCTTTTTCTTCTGTTGAAATGCTTCCCTTCAAAGGCCTGACTCAGACACCACTTCCTTTATGGAGCCTTTCTTAATCTCATGCCAGTGAAAGTGCTCCCCCTCACCTCAAATTTCTTTCAGCACTTTACCTGATTCTCCTTTACCTCTATTGTGGCCTACCATCTTGTATTAGACATATTTGTGGTTCATGTCCTTATTGAATCAAGACGCCTTAAGAATATTGACTGTGCCATTTTGGTTCTTCCTATCCCCATGGTAATTTGTACTTTGGTCCAGATACGTGATCTCATTAGCATGCGAGATCCTCATGTGATCATTTCCCATAGCTATAGGTTGACAAGTCACTGTAACTCATAGTCTTACAGAGCTTCCTGAGGGTGCTAAGAGGTTAAGTGACTTGCCTGTGGTCACATAGCTGGTGTAAATCAAAGGCAGGCCTTGAATGAAAGCTTTTCTGACTCTAAGGCCAGCTCTCTATCCATTCTGCCATAGATATTGTTTGAATTTGTTAAGTAAATTATCTGATTGTATAAAAACTAACCTCCATGTTGTGTCTACAAGATGCCAACATATCAAATCACTTCAATCACATTGATTATTCGATATCATGTAAACTGAACACCCAATTGGTGTAGAGCTTTTTTCTTATCCCCACCCAAAATATACCAGAACTGAGATCCTAGAAGAATCAGGTCTGTTGTCATAGTGGAAAGAGAAAAGCAACATGGTACCAGGGAGGTAGTAAGGTGCAATGAAATGGGTTCTGCATTTGGAGACAGGAGACCTTGGTTTGAATCCATGCCCTTCTTCTTGCTTCCTATGTGACCTTGGGAAAGTCACTTAGCCTCTTGGGTCTCAGTTTTCTCAATTGTAAAAGGAGTTAGTTGGAATAGATGGCCTCTCAAGTCCCTTCCAGCTCTCAGTTTTGAATCTGTAAGTCTATAAATAGTGTCATCTGCCTCTTTTCTTCAGATGAGGAAATTCTAATGGGAATAGACAGAAAGAATCAACCGAACTTGGTCCACATGTGTAGGCAGTACTCTACCAAGACATGAGCAGCACAAGCACAGGGAACATAAATCTTGAAGACACCACATCTGGTGGCCTGCCTTGAGAAAAGCCCTGCTCTAACACACAGATGTAGCCACAGTCAATTCTAAAAAGAGATAGACTGATATACAAAGCACATCATGATGAATCGTGACCTACCAGACAGAAGACACTATGACTGCAGAAGGCATTCTCATCTGGTAGTTGCCAAAATTTCATCAGAGTCTTAGCATCATCATAGGTCAATCCTGGAAAGTGGAGATGAAACCAAAGAATTGATTCCAATAGTTGGTTATGGGCAGTATTATATTCTACCCAGTTTTTGAGTATTTTTAAAATTTGCCCTGCCCTCACAGTCTTGGGACCTAGGACATATAGGCTTTAGTCCCAGTAACTCAGAGTGTGTCATTGGACAATAAATCCTTTGTAGGCCTCAGTTTCCCTATCTATACAAGGTATGTGTATAGGGCAGGAGTGGGGATGGGGGGAGTAGTATAAATCAGGGTTTCTTAACCTTTTTTTGTGTGTCACGGAACACTCTGGCAGTCTGGTGAAGCCTGTGGATGAATCCCTTCTCAGAATAATGTTTGTTACCCGTGATCATAGCTGAAGGAAATATCAAATTTAGTTAGAAGTTAGTGAAAATAAAAATATAATTTTTTTCCATTTTCATTTATGAACCCCCTGAAGTCTATCCACAGTCCTCAAGGGGTTCATGGATTTCAGGTTAAGAATCTCTGGTTTAGATGATTTCAAAGCTTCCTTCCAGGTTTGATATTCTCCATTCTCAATAAATACAACAAAATTTTATTTGATATTCGAAAGTACCTGCTAATTCTAAGATTTTAGAGTTAACATTCAAAGATTCCTTCTGCCTCTTAGGTTCTGTGTCCTAAGGTCTCCCTAGGTCTCATATTCTATTTTGTCTAACACTGCTCCAAACCCTCACCAGATCTAAGCTTCGATACTTCTGTGATCATATGTCAATTAGGGCCAAATTTCACAGCAACTTTTCTTTACCATGATTGAAAAAGTTCAACACCTGAGGTTCTGGGTGGTTAGGCTTGATTTGAACAGCTGGAAACGTGTTTGTATCCACCTCATTCAAACAGGAAAGTGTTAATGAGAAGAGATGAGGAGAGGCAACTGGGCTAGGGCCGCCTGCTCCCACGGCAGCCAACAATCCTCTTTGAGAAGCATCATGAATGTAAATTTGGAAGAAGATGCCAAGGTCCACATCTGGGGGCCTGCCTTGGGAAAGTCCACACTGAGATTTATGGTAGAAGGCTGCAATGGGTTGTGCAATCTCTCAAAGATCATTTCACTCACCACAAACTTTCAGGACACATTCAGCCACAAGATGAAGTATCGTTTGATGATGGCATTGAAACTGAATGTTTCAATACTGCCCATTTGGATTTGAACAGGGCTGCATTCTCAGCCCTAGTCTCCTCTATAGCCCAAGCTATAAACTGGGCCATTAATTTAACCACAGAAAAATGTCAAGATTTCAGACTCGGCGAGATTAGGAACAAATTTTTCATTAGACAAGCTGTTCTCTTCTCAGAGGATCCCAGTGCCTCATTATGCACCAGGTGGTGTGTATATATAGGGTGTTTTTTTTTTTTAATTCAAAGGAGAAAAAAAGACTGTCTCTGTCAACATTAAATCAAAATAAGGGAGAGAAATGAAAAATCAAATTATTTGTTCAGAATCTTTGGGGAATCAGAATAAAATTTTGTCTCTTGTTTGAATTTTGGGGTGCTAGGTAGAATCAATTGGTATTTGATATTTGTCATTGGGTGGAAAAAATGTCCTAACGACAGGCTGCCCTTTTTTCTTGACATCCAGCTATTTGGTCTTTGATCATTGTCCATAGAATCGATGCCAGATCCTCCCTCTTTGGCTGTGATACCTGGCAGAGAAGACCACATTCTCCTAATACAGTGTTTCTAAAGAACAAGCTTGCAAGAGGGGGATGGTTATTCCACATTCTTTCCAATCTGACCGTTTGGTAAAAAGGAGTTGTCTGAGTAAAAGATCGTCCATACAAGGGGTTTGCATGCTGTTGCTTCAACTAGAACGTGAGCTTGGTGAGAGTAGCTACCATGGTTTTGTCTTCCTTTGTATCTGCATTGCTTAGCACAGGGCCTGGGGCCCAGAATAAGTACTTAATAAATGCCTGTGGACTAACTGACTGGCCTTAATGCAGCCATTCTGCAAGGAGGGCCCTGTCAGGTTTTCTTAACTATCTTAAAGAACGGATTTTAAAAACTTCAAGTTCTTAGAATATAGTTTATTGGAATTAAAAGCTGCTCCCAACTCCACTCCCCCCACCTAGCCTCCATGATTGGGATTTTTAGAGGTAACTCTATGAATTGATGAAGGGGTAAGAATATTGAATTCCAATCCTGACTCTGTTTCTCTCTGTCTGGTTGTACAACTTTAAACACGTACCTTCTCCTCTCTGGGCCTCCATTTCCAAATATATACAGTGAAGAAATTGGCCTAGATCAGGGCTTTCTAGTCTTTTCCAGGCCCTGTGCCTCTCATCTATCAGTAAACCTTCTTATATCTCTTATCCAGTATAGAAGGATGTAAATGATAGAGTATACCATGCATATAAAAAAATCAATTTTGACAGAATAAGAATTATTTGCTAAATATTCTCCATGTCCCCTAGACTAACTTCTCATACCTGTTGAGGTTATAAACACCCCAGGTTGGTAACTCTATGGACTAGATGGTCTCAAAGGTTCTTTCTGACTTTAATTTTCTACATTTCAAGGTCTCTTGTAGATCTGACATTACATGTTTTAAGGCCTTCTCTTAGCTCTAAAATGTTATCACCCCCTGATTCCTTCCTACATTTTCTCCAGACCAGAAACAATTAAAACTGATATAGAATGTCTTGACACTCTGTTCTTTTTTTCCTTCTTATTTCATTATGCATGTACAATTACACAAAATAGTGCCTAGTATTAGTTGCTTTAAGCATAAGTCTAGTAGCTTCAATTAAGTGTTCATTTCAATTTCTTTTGCCAAGACCCAATCTTATAATACCATTTTTACACTGCAATGTTGCAATACTGGTTTTCATGATCTTGGCCCAAGGAAACCCCTGGACAAGAGGATATTAATGTCTGAAGGCTTTTTGCTAAGAATTACAAATGAGAATATCAGTTCCTAAGATTCATCTTTATGGCTTTGGAGAAAATTCATTCTTAAAAAAAAAGGATACATTTCTCCAGAGATAAAATTGACTTACTCTGGTGGCAGAGAAAGGACACTGAAATCATAATTTAAATTCTTAGATTGTAGGCCTAACTCTACCATTAGCTAAATGGGACCTTGGACAAGTCATTTTCCCTTGTTGGGTCTCAGTTTCCTTCTCTGTAATAGGAGTGGTATGGAACAGATGATCTCTGACATTCTATATCCTATGTGTTCTAAGGTCTCTGCCAATTTTGACATTCTAGAGTTTAAGGTCTGTCCCAGTTTTGACCTTCTGCATTCTAAGGCACTTCCTGGCTCTGACATAGAAATAAAAACTCTAAGTTTGTACAGACAACATCAGTCTTGGGAGACTGTCCTACTAATCATACTTCGTTGGGTTCTTTTGTCTCCCCTAGCCTTAACTCCAGATTTCCCCAGAAACATCAGAATTGTGTGCCAACATTTATATAATGCACATGATGTCCCAAATACTAAGTTCAGTTACTTTACAATTACTCTTTCATTTGGTCCTTTCAACAATCCTGGGAGGTAGGTACTATTATTTGGATTTTGCAGATGAGGAAATTGAGGGAAACAGAGATTAAGTGACTTACTCAGGCTCAAGCAACTAGTAAGTGATGGAAGCTAGATTTGAACACAGATCTTCCTGACCCCAGACTAGGCACTCTATCTGATGTTCTACTTAGCTTCCCACTACTGCTTCCCTCCCATCCAACTCCCCCCAAAATAAAAGCTTTCCTTTACAAGAAGTAAGTATAGTCAAGCAAAACTAAGTCATTCATTGGTCATGTCTGGAAATGGATGTCTCCATCTGCATCTACAGTCTATCACTCATCTCCCAAATGGTGAGAAGTATGCTTTATCATCAGTTTTCTGGGCTCCTGGTTGATCATTGCAGTAATTAGACTTCTTAATTCATTTGAAGGCATTCACCCCTTTTAGTCTTCGTATAAACAATTCTGCTTCTGCTCACTTCAGCCTGTTCATGCACATCTTCCCAGATTTCTATGAATCCATCCCTCCTATCATTTCTCATGGAATAATAATTATGTTCATGTGCCATAATTTGTTCATCTGATCTCTAATTAAGAGACATCCTGAGACCTGCTTCTCTCTGATGCACTTGTGGGGACCTATAGTCTTATAGTCCTGACCTGTGGGTTAGTTAAGGACTTTCCTCCTGGGAAGGGAAAAAATTGAAGGTTGCTAAAAAGTGCCCCTCTTCCATCCCATCTGAACAATTCATCCTAGTAGCAGACTGCCAAGTCCAGGGTTTGCTCCTCAGCATCATGGCTCAGTCCTTTGCTGTTCTTCCAGCTCACATGTTTAATTCTCAGGGTAGAACTCTAGCCAGTCCTCTGTAGTTCAGGAATGCCAATGACATGGTCACATAGTTCCTCCTCCATGTCTGTTATCTCTAGGGATGGGCTAGGATGGTTTCTCTAAGGGGAGCTTTGCAGAAGGGCAGACTACACCCACCCCCTTTCTCTAAGTCTGATTTCCAATCTTTGATCTGTGTTCGACTTTTTCTGTATCTCCCTTGTAGATAGACCCTGGTAGGTCTATCTGACCCCTTTTTTCACCCAGGTACAAAGAGGTAGTTCTAATCCATCATTAAGTATTTATTAATTATTTACTATGCATCAGGCACTGGGGAGAAAAAAAAGAAAAAAAACAAAAATAGTTCCTGCCCTCAAGAAGCTTATATTCTAATGGGGGAAATAACATATAAACAGTTACCTCTAAGCACTTCAAATATTAAAACAATGAAAAAAATTACTCTGTTTTGAAGAAACTTATATTCTAATAAGGGAGACAACATATAAATGTTATATTTACATAGTATATACATAACATACCCAGAGTAAAAATGGAAGGGTACTTTAGGGGATGTCTCAAGTGGCTGGAGAGACTGGGAAAGGCCCTCTGCACAAGAAACAAGTGTGAGCTGAGTGTTGAATTCAGGTGAACTAAGAGATGCAGGTGAGGAGAGCATTCCTGACGTGAGGGACAGGACAGGCAGTGTTATGTCTTTGAGGAACAGCAAGTAGACAGCATGGCCTAATCATAGAATGCATGGAGTGGAACAAAAGAAAGAAGGGGCCAGGATGTAAAGAGACTGGAATTCCAAAAGATTGTATATTTCTTCTTCAAAGTAATAGGGAGACACTTGAATTCACTGAGTTATCACAGGGTCATGTGGTTGGTCTACGCTTTAGGAAAATCACTTTGGCAGCAATTTGAGGATGGACTAGAGAGGAGAGAGGCTTGAGGCAAGAAGACCAATTAGAAGTCTGTTGCAGTAGTCCAAGAGAGGTGTGATGATGGCCTGGGTGGAGAGGGATGCTGTGAAGGCAGAAAAGACAGGATCTGGCACCTGATTGTTTATGTGGGATTTGTGAACAGTAAGAATCGTGGGTGTTGCAGAGGTTGTGAATGTGGGTGACTAGAAGGATGGGGTTGCCCTTAATAATAGTAGGGAAGTTCAGAAAAGGGGAGGGTTTGTGGAGAAAGATAATCCACCACAGTCTGAATCAATTAAATCATCTCCAAAGGTGAGGCTTGATCAGTCTGTGGCGACACTAGACCCCCACGAAGGCACAGCCAGACCCCTTTGCATAAAACCCAAATTCCAAACCATGGTCATCTTGATGAAAGTAATGGAAAAGATGCAGCGTCATTTTGTGGGTAGAACGCAGAGTTTGGGTTCAGGAAGGCATGGGCTCGAATCTCACCTCTGACAGTTCCTAATTGTCTGAGGGCAAATCACTTAAACTTCTTCAGGCTCAGTTTCCTCATCTGTAAAATAGATACAATACTACTTGAAGTATCTATTTTACAGGGTTTCTGGGAGGCTTGAAAGATATAACGGATATATTTTAAAAGCATTAAAAATGGTACTGGATGTTGTTATTTTATTCCTAAAGTGAATGTTTGACTATATCACCCCCCCCCCCGCACCCCCAATCCTCTGCTTAAGAAGTTTCAGGTACAGGGCAGATAGGTGGTGGAGTGAATAGAGCACCAGCCCTGGAGTCAGGAGGACTTGAGTTCAGATCCGGCCTCAGACACTTAACATGTACTAGCCATGTGACCTTGGGCAAGTCACTTAACCCCAATTGTCCTGCCCTCCCCCCTCAAAAAGAAAAGAAAACAAAAGAAGTTTCAGCTATTTTCTATCTTGTCTAGAATAAGATAAAACTCTTCTGCTTGACATTTAAAACACTAGTTTCACATTACTTACTCTCACATACTCTTATGCTCCGACCAGACTGACCTCTTAGCTGGGTCTCACACATAATGTTCCCTCTGTGATTTTACATAGGCTCTCCTAGTAACTTCCTAGATTCAGCTCTGGTGCCTTTCCTGATTCTCACCAGGTGTAAGAGCTGCTCCCCCACCCCTCATGCTCTACTATCAGTATAGATTTTTATATAGTTTGTTTTTACTTATCTGTACACATGACTTCCCCTTCTCTCCCCCCCTTCCCCCCCCCCCCCCGCCTGAAGGCAAGCAACTGTATTGTTTTTCTTCTTTGTAGAATAATACCTAGCATAATACCCTGATGGGTCTAGTACAGGGGTGGAGAAACTTTGGCCAGGCCACGTGACAAACTTCATAGAACAGGATTTAGGGTTAGGGTTAGAGTTGGAGGCAGAATCAGAGGCAGATTTGTGAAGTTTGGATTCAGTCAAAGGGCCGCACTTGAGGACTAGAGGGCCACATATGACCTTGAAGCCATAGTTCTCCACCCCTGTAGGTACTAAATAAATGCTTCCTGTCATTGGTTAACAGAATGTTTGCACCTGTTTAGGGGGAATAACTCCATCAAGTTGACCAGGCTCATCAAATCAACCTTCTGCTTGAATTCTGCAATCTAAGGTTCCTTCCTGAAGGTTTGGAGGCAAAGAAAGGGAATAAACATTTATATAAAGTCTACTATATGCTAGACACTAGCTGTCTTTTTTTTTTAAACAAATATCTCATTTGATCCTCACAACAACCTTGGGGGGAGGGGAGATGGTATTATTATTCCCATTTTACAGATGTACTGAGGCAAAGAGAGGTTAAGTGACTTGCCCAGGGACATATAGTTGTATTAAGTGTATGAAGTGTCTGAGGCAAGATTTGAACTCATTTCTTCCTGAGTGCAGGCCCAGTGTTCTATCTACTGTGCCACCAGCCACCTCAAAGCAGTCTATAGTCTTTATTCTAAGGCCCCTTCCAGCTCCAATAATTGATGCTTCTATGCTTTGTTAGGAAGGTAAATGTGCACTGTTTGTTCTGTTTTGACAGATTTTCATTTTGTTGTAGCCAGCTCAGAAGAAAACAAGCATAAACATTACTTAAAAATAGAAGGCAAATTGTTATGTTTTTTTTTTAATAAAAAATATGTAAACGATCAGGAGGAAAAGCTCAACAGAATGTGTTTATGGGTTTTGAATCATGCCAAAACCAAAGCACTTTCATAAACAGTTTTAAATAGTTAGGAACCTTAAATACAGTTACATTCACTCATCACTAGCAGACAGTTGGATGGTCTAAGAATTTAAGTCAGTATTTGAGAGGGAGTGAAAAGTTAAATTAGTACTAACTTTCTAGCGCTCTGAATGAAAGAAGACCAATTTTGGACAAAGGAAGAGGCAGTTCAGCCGAATAGTCCCCATTCTGAAGATTCTCCCCTCTTGTGACCCTCCCCTTAAGATTTCATTGTATGCCGCTTTCAGCTAAGCCTTTATGATTGTGCCCATCATAATCATTTTTGTCTTCTAGGAGAAGATAAATAATGATTGATGGTAATGAATTGCAGACTTAGTTCTGTATGAGAAGCCACAAAAATTCCCCCACGCACAAACAAGTCATTCTCAGGGATTTGGGGGCCACCAGCTTTACTCTGGCTAACTATAACACAGCCAGTGATAAATCTACCATCTAAATCAGACCCTAATCAAAGTAGTTCTAATAATAATAATAGCTAATATCAATATTGAGCTTTATGGTTTGCAAAGGGCTTTACTCATGATCTCATTTGATACTCACTACAAACCTGTGAAAGAAATGCTATTATGACCTCCATTTTACAGATGAGGAAACATAGGCTGAGAGAGATTTTAAGTTACTTGTCCAGGATTACATAGCTAGTAAAGTTTGTGAGATAGCATTTTGTGCTCAGAATACATAATTCCAAGTCCAGCTTTCTTTACTCTAACCACCCAGTTGCCTGAGTCTATAGGACATGCTAAGGGTGATTACAGTGGGCTCTCCAACCAGCAAGTGAGGATCTACCAGTAAGCCTTGAGCCTTATTTGATGGTTTTCTAAGTTATGCCTCCCTGCTTCCTTCCTTCCCCTAGCTCCACTTTACAATGGGCTATGCCTCTCATTCTATGGTTTGTAGGAATGCCCCAAAGGGAAGGAGATGACTGAAACAGCAGTCCTCACCAGCCAGCGGCTTAATCATATGTATCCCACATTTACAAGAAAGATAATTATTAATAACCAATAATTTGGGGAGATTTAGATTTTCTCCTTTTTCTTTTATCCTCATTTCAACTTCTCTGAAGGTTGAGTTAGCCTTCTTTCTCTATCTGGACCCCACCCAGGTGGGGCAGCTATTGTGTTCTACTCTGGTTTGGGTTGGGAATAAGTTCTTTGAATGGATCACCCAAGGCTGGGGCTAATATTTTTTAAATTAAAATTTATGTTTATTTTTAGCTTACATCATTCATTTCCACAAGATTTTGAGTTACAAAATTTCTTCCCATCTTTCCCCTACCTAGCACCCCAAAACAGTGACCCCACTGTATAACCCCTCCCCCAATCTGCTCTCTCCTATATTGTCCCCCATCGCCCCTCTGACTTTCCAGTAGGGCAAGATAGATCTCTATACACTGGTGCCTATATATCTTATTTCCCAGTTGCATGTAAAAAAAAAATAATACACACACACACACACGCACACACACACACGCGCACACACACACACACACACACACACACACACACACATATATATATATATATTTAACATTTGATTTTAAAACTTTGAATTACAGATTCTTTCCCTTTCTCCCTCATCACCTACCTTTACTGGGAAGATAGGCAATTCAATAAAGGTTGTACATGTGTAGCTACGAAAAACATTTCCATAGTGGATATATTGTGAGAGACTGACTATATTTTCCTCCATCCAATCCCTCCCCCACTTGTTCTGTTCTCTACTTTGACCCTGTCCCTTTTCAAAAGTGTGTGCTTCTAATTTCCCTCCCCCCCAACCTGCCATCATTCCCCTCCATCATTCCCCCTCTCATCCTCTTCCCTCCTACTCTCCTGTAGGGTGAGATACCCTATTTAGTGTATATGTCATTACCTCCCTAAGCCAAATTCAATGAGAGTAAAGTTGTCCCATTCCCTTTTGCCTTCCTGTTCCCTCCATTGTAACAGTTTTCCTTTGCCTCTTCAATATGAGATAATTTACCCCATTCTGTCTCTCCCCAACTCCTCTCATTATATTCCTCTCTCACCTCTCAATTTCACCTTTTAAGTATCTCCTATTCAATTGGTCCTGTGTCCTCTGTCTATGCATACCTGTACACATATATACACACCTTCACCTATTTATTCATACACCCATATACCCTCCTATATAGATATATATGTATGTGTATACACACATACATACATACATATATATATATACATTTATATTCCCTTCAACTGTTCTCATATTTAAAGTTATAATTATTGTTTTTCTGTGTAGGAATGTTAATAGTTCAACTTTGATCAGTGGCTTATGATTTCTTTTCCCTGTTTACCTTCTCATGCTTCTCTTGCTTCTTGTATCTGAATGTCAAATTTTCTATTCAACTCTGGTTTTTTCATCAAGAATGCTTGAAAGTCCTCTATTTCATTGAATGATTATATTTTCCCCTGAAACATGATACTAAGTTTTGCTGGGTAGGTGATTCCTGGTTTTAATCCCAGCTCCTTTGACCTCTGGAATATCATATTCCAAGCCCTTTAATCCCTCTGTGTGGAAGCTGCCAGATCCTGGGTTATCCTGATTGTGTTTCCACAATATTCAAATTGTTTCTTCTTGGCTGCTTATAATATTTTCTCCTTGATCTGGCAACTCTGGAACCTGGCTATAATATTCCTAGGAGTTTTCTTTTGGGGATCTTTTTTAGGAGGTGAGTGGTGGATTCTTTCAACCTCTATTTTGCCCTCTGGTTCTAAAACATCAGGGCAATTTTCCTTGAGAATTTCTTGAAGGATGCTTTCTAGGTTATTTTTTTTATCATGGTTTTCAGGTAGTCCAATAATTTTTAAATTATCTCTCCTGGATCTATTTTCCAGGTCAGTGGTTTTTCCAATGAGATATTTCACATTGCCTTCTATTTTTTCATTTGTTTGGGTCTGTTTAATAGTATCTTGATTTCTCATAAAGTCACTAGTTTACATCTGCTCCAATCTAATTCTGAAGGAATTATTCTCTTCAGTGAGCTTTTGAAATTCTTTTTCCATCTGGCAAATTTGGCTTTTTAAGGCATTCTTCTCATTGCCTTTCTGAGCCTCTTTTGCCATTTGAGTGAGTCTATTTTTTAAGGTGTTATTTTCTTCAGTCAAGTTGTTGACTCTCTTTTCATGAGTTTCTTGCATCATTCTCATTTCTCTTCCCAATTTTCCCTCCACTTCTCTTATTTGGTTTTCTCAGTCCTTCTTAAGCTCCTCGATGGCCTGTAACTAATTCATATTTTTCTTGGAAGCTTTTGGTGCAGAGGTTCTGACATCATTGTCTTCCTCCTGTTCCCTGCTTTGATCCTTTTTGTCCCCCCAAAAAGGATCCAAAGTTGGATTGCTGTGCTTGCTTTGCTTCCTTTGCTTGCTCATGTTGCCACTCAATTACTTGACTTTTGAGCTTTTTGCCATAGTAGAACTCTTCTTCCAGAGAGGAGAGCTTTGTCCCAAATGGCTGGGGTTTTCACAGCTGCTGGAGCTATTAGTTGGCTGCCTCTCTGAAGCCTCCATACGGTCTGGCTCACTGGTCACCCACCCCAGGACCTCCACTCTAGACAGCAATCCAGATCCAAGCAGGTTAAAGCAAGAGTGATTACCCCTCAGAATGGTTGCTTAGTCCCCCTAAAATCTTCAGGCCAGGAGCTCTGAAGCAGCCATGCGGCAGCAGCTGCATGGCTGCCACACCTCAGCCACTTCTCCCTTTGGGGGCAGAAGTCAGACCACACTCCCAGACTCCCTGTTCTCAATGTCTACACTGACTTCTCACTTTGTCTTTGGAATATATGGGTTGATAATTCTGGAAACTGCCATAGCTGCTGGTGATCTGCTCTCCCAAAGACCCTCTAGCCACAGCTGGTGGGGCCTCCCTGAGGCTAAAACTGCAAGCTCAGGTGGGGCTGGGCTCTACTCCCAGCAGGCTGCAATGGACCCTTCCTGCCCTCCTGCTGGGTTGTCTTCAGTGGGAGGTTTGTTTCTCTCTGTCGCTTTGTGGGTTCTTTAACCCTAGAGTTTGTTTAGAATCATTTTTTGTAGGTATTTGAGGTGGTTATGGGGGTAGCGCAGGGAGTTTTCCTGCTTCTATGCTGCCATCTTGGCTCCACTTCTTAATTTAAGAAGTAAATGACATAATCCAAGTTTTGGTCCATTCCCTCATTATTCATCCTCTCACTCATTGTTAACCAATTAGAGTTGATTGCTACCCTGGGGAACACTTATTGAAGGGCATATAAACTGTGAACTCTGCCACCATGATTGTCTTTGATCTAAGAGAGACACAGTCAAATGACCATTCTTTTACTAAATGCTGGCATTATTAATTAAATGATTAAATTACCCAGGAATTATGTGTCTTGAACCTTTTAAAATGCCACACCCACATATACATACACAAATACTATTATTCTAGGTTCTGGGGGAGTGAAGAGTAGTCTCTTCTTTGAAAAAATTGGGACCCCTAATTTGTAGGATCTAGCTTTAGGTTAAATATAGACTTTCCTTTACCTTCCAACAGGTTCTTATTTAAATTTGTTGGTCCCCCGACTTGAGAAGGGAAGTATTATGGAATGTAGTAAACTGGCCTTGGACTGGGGAAGGCCTTGGTTTGAGTCCTGCCTCTGACACAGACTAGCTATGTGAACATGGGCAAGTTACTTAACAGCTCACTGCCCTGGCCAACTCTCTAAAACTTTAAATGACAAGTACATTCCTGATCTACATTGACGAAAGATGTCCCCATACCAGGAGTTCTCTGTACAGAAGAAATCATATATCTAGACACCCTCCCTTTCTGAGCACACACACATATCTTCTTTGTCTTCTTTTCTCTGACAGCATGGACACTGTTTCTTTATCTCTTTACTGAATGCTATATAACAGCAGAGTCTCTGAGTGTAGACAAATCTAGGGTTGGCATAAGGCCCAATACATAGACCTCACAGGGCAGAAGACAGGGTCACACCAGTGTCCAGTACCTATGGCAACCTTAGTCATTCCTTCTCTTTCTCAAATCTTTTAACCTCTCCCTACTACTGTTTCCTCCCCTACTGGCTTCAAAAATGTCCATGTCTCCCTTATCCTTAAAATACCTTCACTAATCCTACCATCCCCTCAAGCTATTCTTCCGTATCTCTTCTCCATTTCTCAACTGCATTCCCAGTGGAAGGAAAAAGCTGTTGACACACACTGCTGTAACTTCCTCTCCTCTTACTTCTCAATCCTTTGCACTCTGGTTGCTGACCTCTCTTCAAAGGTCCCAATCTCTTTTAATTGGCAGCTCTAAAGATCCTTTTCAGTTCTCATCCCTCTCGACCTGTTGAGTTTAGCCATGCTGACCACCTTCTCCTTCTGGATGTCTTCTTCTCTCTGGGCTTTTGTGACACTATCATATCTTGATTCTCCTCTTAATTTGTGTGATCACTCCTTCTCAGGCTCCTTCCCTTGCTGTACCCTCTAACTGGGGGTGTTCCTGAGGCTCTGTCCTAGGCTCTCTGTTCTCTGCCTTCATTCTCTTTTGACAACCCCATCAACTCCTGTGCATTTGATTGTCAACTCTGTGTCTATGCATTTCAGATCTGTACATCCAGCCCCAGTCTTTCTTCTGAGCTTCAGTCCCATATTACCAAGTGCCTATTAGTCATTTCAAGCTGGTTGTGTTGGAGGTATCCTCTTTACCCTAAGCTCTCTCCTCTTCTAACTAACCTGCCTAATTTCTTTCAAAGGCACCACCATTATTTCATTCTCTTGGGTTTGTAACTGAGCATTACCCTTGACTCCTTCTCTACCCTCCCTCACCCCACATAACCAACCAATCAAGTTAAAATTTGCCACTTCTCCCTCCACAGCATCCCCATCCACAATATCTAAATCCTCCTCTGCACTCACATAGCCACTGTCTTCATTCAGGCCTTCCTTACCTTTCACATGGACTATTACAATTGGTCTCCCTGCTTTAAATGTCTACCCTCTCCATACTACTACCAAAGTGATTTTGCTTAAGGGCAGATCTGACCATATCTCACACACACACACACACACAATACACAGACATGCACACAGACACAGATACATACACACTCACACAGATACACATTCACACACACAGACACACACACTCATATCCATCGACTTTTTATTGACTCTAGAATCAAATATAAATCCTATTTTGCTTTTAAAGCTCTTTACAACCTTAGCCTATGTTTCCAGCCTCATTGGACACATTCCTATGCTTTTTAATCCAGGATGATTGTCCTTCTCTTTTGTCCTCCCACACAAACTTCATTTCCCCTCTCTGTGGTTTTGCATAAACCGTCCTCATGCCTAGAATACTCTCCTTCCTAACCTCAATGTTATAAAATCCCTCTCTTCCTTTAAGATGAGGCTCAAGCACCATCATCTGCACTGTCTTTCCTGATCCCCTTATCTCCTAGTTTTGTTTCTCTTAAACTGCCTTATATTTAACTACTTTGTATTTATTCCTTTTATATTTATTTGGTATATATTTTTATATGTGTACACACACACACAATGTGTGTGTTCACATATTCTTGTCAGTCCACCTAGTAGAATGTACACTCCTTGTAATTAGAAATCATTTCATTCATTATAATTGTATAGTATAATCTCTGGCACATAGTGGGTATTTAATAAATACTTGTTGATTGATTGATTATGTAGCCCAGGCAGCCTCAGTAAGCCTTTGCATTATATATGTCTGAGATAGGGCCCAACCATCACGCAGATGAGGAATCTCCTAGGCAGCCCCGGCCTGTGCCATAGCAGGAGACAGCATCAGCCCAGTGTCCAGGCAGCCTGTGGCACACTGAGAGCCCTAGTAAGAGAAAGGGGCAAGGCACCGGAAAACCAAGCACCTGGAGTCTTTCAGGAGGCTTGCATCAGTGCATTTGATAACACTTGGTTGGGGCCTATCACAGGCACTGCTAAGGAACAGGGGCAGCTCTGGTTTTACAACTAAGCAAGGTAAAGGAGTCAGAGAAACAGCCTAATCCAGAATTTAGTTGAGCCACCAATAGACTGAGACAAAATTCTGTAATTCCTGTAAAATATGGGACCTTGTCTTATCCACTGTGTCTAAGAAGAAGACCAAGCAGGGCCTGCCCTACCTTCTAAGAGTGTGGCAAGGTATGGAGTATGACCCAAACATAAAACCTCCATTCAGAAATTGAGGCTAGAAATTGTAGAAAATGTGAGAAAATGCCAAATACAATGAAAAAAATACTACAGACTAAGAGAGAAGCCCCCAAAGACAAACCCAGAAGAGAGTAACTCTGCAAGAAGTCTGAGCAGAGCTTCAGAGAAAAAAATTACTTTGTCTCAAGGACAACATCTTTATAAGACTAGGTGAAAGAAATGAAGCAAGTGATAAAAAATGTAATGCTGAATAAATTGAGGGATAGGGAAGAAAGAATGAGAAAGAGAATGAATAGCTTTTAAAACAAAAAGCGACAAACCTTATCTAAGTATTATACTCCCTGAAAATTAAAATGGGCCAAACAAAAAGGAATGACACCATGGGCCAAAAAAAACCCAATTTTTTTTAATCTAAAGATTGAAAAACCTGAAGAATAGGTAACATGCAATAGACGTCATTATTCACAGATTTTATATTTGCAAATTTGCCTACTTGCTAAAATTTATTTGTAACTCCCAAACCAATACTCACAGTGCATTCATGGTCATTCACAGACGTGTGCAAAACAGCAAAAATTCTGACTTGCCCGATGTGCATATTCCCAGCGGAGGCTGACAAGGTGACTCTCTGCCTTCCTGCTTCTCCCATACTGTAAACAACTGCTCTTTTTGTCATCTATTTAGTGCCTCATTTTCCCACATTTGTGTGCTTTTTGTTGGTGATTTCACTGTCTGAAATGGGCCCTAAGCATGGTACTAAAGTGCTGTGGAGTGTTTGTAAGGAAAGAAGGCTGAGACATGCCTTATGGAGAAAATAAATGTGTGAGATAAGCTTCATTCAGACATGAGTTACAGTGCAGTTAGCCATGAGTTCAATGTTAATGAATCAACAACAAAATGCATCCAAAAAAGAGAAGAGGAAATCAGTGGATCTGTTTTTTTTTTTTTAAGCAATCGGGGTTAAGTAACTTGCTCAAGGTTACACGGCCAGTTATTTCTGGGTGTGGTGCTGAGTGTCTGAGCCCGGGATTCGATCTCCAGGTCATCCCAACACTGGAGCCGGTGCTCTTACTTGCTGAGCCACCTGGCTGCCCCAGCAATGGATTTGTTTTACCACTCCAGAAAATGCTCAAGTAAATGTGGTGATCAGAGACTAGCAAAAACCTAACCCCATCTTTCCCCTAGGAGCAATGGTTCATTATTTGCTAATTCAGTGTTCATGTCAACTCTATAAAACATAAGGACTACAAATGATGAGAATCAATTGTATATACTATTTTTTAAAAAAATTGATCTAGAAAATAGGTCAAGGAAAGAAAATATGAAAACTATTTAAGCTACCTAGAAATCATAACCTTTCCCTGTCCCCCAAAACTTGGATGCTGTATTTTAATAAAAAATAAAACAAAAGTGCCCAGACCTATGAGAACTAGAGGTCAAAGTAAAAATGGAAAGGAATCATTGATTACCTTCTAAAAGAAACCCCAAGATGGGGGTGGCTAGGTGGCACAGTGAATAGAGCACCGGCCCTGGAGTCAGGAGAACCTGAGTTCAAATGTGGCCTCAGATGTTTAACACTTACTAGCTGAGTGACCTTGGGCAAGTCACTCAACCCCAATTGCCCTGCCTTGCCCCCTCCAAAAAAAAAAAAAAAAGAAACCTCAAGATGAAAACTCCTAGGAATGTCTTAGCAAAAATCCAGAGCTTCTGGGCCAAAGAAAAAATATGGCAAGTAGCCAGAAAGAATTCAAGTATCAAGGATCCACAGTCAAGATCACAGAGAACTTGGCAGTTAGCATCATAAAGACAAAGAGATCTTATAATATAATATTCCAAAAGAGAAAAAATATAAGGCTTGCCACCAAGAATAACTTATTCTGCAAAACTGGATATAATCCTGCAGGGAGAAAATGGAATTTTAACAGAATATAAAACTTTCAAGTATTCCTGACAAAGAGATCAAAGCTAAGTAGAAGCTTTGAAATGCAAGTATGGGGGTCAAGAGGAAACTAGAAAGGAAAATACAGGGTTTTTTTTTTTGCTTTTTGGAGGGCAATTGGGGTTAAGTGACTTGCCCAAGGTCACTCAGCTAGTAAGTGTTAAACGTCTGAGGCCACATTTGAACTCAGGTCCTCCTGACTCCAGTGCTGGCACTCTATTCACTGTGCCACCTAGCTGCCCCTGAAAGGTAAATATATTTGAACATTTGGAGGAAGATTTACCAGAGGTTTGTCTCATAGGCCAAATCCAGCCTGCTGCCTCATTTTGTATGGCCAGTAAGCTAAGAATGGTCTTTAAATTTTTAAATAAAATTTTATTTGTATTAAAAAATGTAAAAATACACAAAACTATTTTTAGCTTGGTGGGCCATTAAGAAACAAGCAGTGGAGTATATTTGACTTTTTGGCTGTAGTTTACCAAACCCTTGAGCTTTACAATGATGATGTACTTATATTCTGATAGAGATTCTGACAAAGGTATAAGGAACAAAGGTTCTAATGTCTTCAAGAGAGAGAAAGACATACATTTTTAAAATATAGAGAGAAATTAGTTAAATCTATGAGAATACAAGTTGTTCCCCAATTGACAAATGGTCAAAGGATATGAACAGGCAGTTTTCAGATGAAGAAATTAAAGCTTTCTATAGTCATGTGAAAAAGTGCTCTAAATCACTATTGATTGGAGAAATGCAAATTAAAACAACTCTGAAGTACCACATCACACCTATCAGACTGACTCACATGACAAATAGGAAAATGATCAATGTTGGAGCAGTGGAACACTAACACATTATTGGTGCAGTTGTGAACTGATCCAACCATTCTGGAGAACAATTTGGAATTATGCCCAAAGGGCTATAAAACTGTTCATAACTTTTGATCCAGCAATGGCACTACTAGGTCTATATCCCAAAAAGATCATAAAAAAGGAAAAAGGACCCACATGTATGAAAATATTATAGCAGCTCTTTTTGTGGTGGCAAATTATATGAACCTCACTCTCACCTGAACTGGACAAAAGGGGATTGACCATACACAATTTGATGTAGAAATACATCAAATTTAACAGAGAAACAGATTGGGATTGAGAGAAGGAGGTTTGAGACAGAGGGAAGGATTGATAAAGGATGAGTCATAAGCAAAACAAACTACAAAGTCAAAGGATAAAGTGTGAAAGAGTGACTAAATGGAAAGAAAGACTAAAAATCTATAGGGTGGAGTGCACCAGGGGGAGCAAAAGAGGGGCAGAAATGGATCACTTCAATTATAGATTACTAGTGTTGGTGCATTCTTCTTTTACCATCTTTGTAAAGAGAGGAAAAGATACAAGAGGATATGATAGAGAGAAATCCACAGAGATGAGTGAGATGAATTCACTTATAAAATGGATGAGGACAGCAGAAGAGATTAGAAAACAGAATATAGGGGCAGCTAGGTGGCACAGTGAATAGAGCACTGGCCCTGGAGTCAGGAGGACCTGAGTTCAAATCCGGCCTCAGACACTTAACACAAAAACTAGTCGTGTGACCTTGGGCAAGTCACTTAACCCCAATTGCCCTCCAAAAAGCGAAAGAAAGAAAGAAAGAAAGAGAACATAACAATATGGTACAATGGACAGGGTGCTGAACTTGTTGTCAGGAAGACCCTAGTTCAAACCCAGTCTCAGATTCTTACTAGCTTTATGACTCTAGGCAAGTCACTTAATTTTTCCTCCAGTTTCCTGATCTGTAAAATAGGGATAATACTGGTATCTACCTCCTTGAGTTAATGTGAAGATAAGGTGAGTTAATATTTGTAAAGTGATTTGCAAACCTCAAAGTATATGCCAACTATCATTATTATTATATACTGCTTACAAAAAATCACTTAAGGGATGGCTAGGTGGCAGTGAGTAAAGCGCCTACCCCGGAGAGAGGAGGACTCAAGTTTGGTTCCGGCCTCAGACACTTAACACCCACACACAAAAAAAAAACCTAGCTGTGTAACCTTGGGCAAGTTATTTATCCCCAATTGCCCTCCAAAAGGCAAAAAAAAAACCTTAAAACTTAAAACAGAATGATCCACATAGTCTAAATAAGGTGCTGGAACAAAATCTATTTAGTTTTAGATGAACTTCAAAAAGTGGGAGTAGCAATCATGATCCTAGGAAAAGTGACAGTAAAAAGAAATATAACTAACAGATAAACAGGGAAACTTCGTTATGCCCAAGGGCACCATAGGTAATGGGGCAATATAATACTTAATATATATGTACTAAATAGAATAGCGTCTAAATTCTTAAAGGAAAAGTTAGTCAAATTGCAGGGAGAAATGATAAAACTATAGTATTGAGGGACCTCAATGTACACCTTTCAGACCAAAACAAATTTAACAAAAAGATAAATAAGAAAAAAAAAATTAAGGACCTGAATAAAATTTTAGAAAAGTAAGATATGATAGATTTCTTATGACTATTAAATATGGACAAAGAGGAATAAATGTATTTCTTAGTCATGGATGGCATCTTTAGAAAAATTTACTGTGAACTAGTGCATAAAAGGTTCACAAACAGAGAAAAGCAAAAATATCAAACATATCATGTGTTGGCCATAATGTAATAAACTTGTATTCAATAAAGCTTCTTCAAAGAAAGGATCAAAATTAATTAGAAATGAAATTTAAATCCTAAATGCAATTTAGAATTAAAATTTATTCTAAAGAACCAGTGGTTCAAAGAACAAATCAAAGAAACAATAGAATATTTTATCAAAGAAAATTGTGACAACATGCCAAAACTTTTGAGATACAGCTAAAGCAATCCTAAGGGGAAAATTTATATTTTTAGACACTTTCATCACAGAATGCAATTAAGAAATGTTACTTCAGGTAGGGGTTGAAATACATTCCTTCTAACTCTGAGATTTTAGTAATTTAGAGATTTTTCAGATCTTAACATTAATCATGGAGTGCCAAAGCTTGAAAGGATTGATGGTCACCTAACTGATGGCAGAATATAATCTCCTTGAGGATAGGAACTATTTCATTTCTGCTTTTCTATATCAGCAGCATAATTCCTGGGAATTGATAAATATCTGTCCAACTGATAAATGCTTGAATTGAAGCAAACTGACATTTTCCAAATGAGGAAACTGAGGCCCATAGAAAGGAAGTGACTTGGATAATGTGGCATTGAGAATTAGAGCCAGAACTGGAGGCCAGATCTCCTAATTCCCAGGCCAGACATACTCCACGTTTCCTGGGAGAAATCCTCCAGTATTTACTTTGCAGTTGTTCTCAGGTTACCATCTTATTGGAGATACTGCTTTCATGTGCATGTCTAAAAGGAAGGTGAGCTTTCCCCCCTCTTTTGAAATTGGCCTCTTAAGCACTTAAAGATCCATGGCAGCGTCTGGTTTCCTTCAAGTTGCACAGTGTCTGAGTGATCCCAAGGAAATGCTGTTGTGAGCTCTAATTTGTGTTCTAGGCTAATGTTTCGTTTTTCTTTCATCAGGCCCAAACTTATGAAGTTGAGAGCAGAAATGCCAAACACAATGCCAGTTCATTTAAAAGGATTTGCTAGTTACCCTGGCTATTCATTACCCAAGTCCCACTGATTCCCAGAAGAAGCGACCTGTGGAGTTCCACTCATAAAGAATGGTTAGTGTGCTTAAAATTCTTGCTGATTTAGGGGTTATTTCAAAGAAACCACTGGATGATTTACTGCAATTTTTCTTTTTCATTCGTCATTTTGAGTTGGGTTTAATAAAACATTCCCCCTTCACCTCTCCTTCAACCAGAGCAAACTAGGAGCTGATCCAAATTATTTCTGAACTGTAAAACAAAGAAGTGAGTTTATACACTGGAGGGTACGAATGCCCCAAGAAATTCATCCAGCCTGGTCTAGTGGAGAAGATTTAAAGTCTGGTACTGACTTCACTGTCTTTACTACTTATGTGTCCTGGTATTGTCACTTGAGTTCTTCCCATCTCCATTTCTCCATCTGCAAAAACAAGAGGTCCAGAAAGTCTCTTCTAGCCCTAAATCCTATCCTTCTATGCAGAGTCCTGGAAAAGGGGCCAGGAAACCCCAATTCTAGCTCTTTCTCTGCCCCCATCCATTTATGTGGTCTCTAACACATCAGATCCTTCCCTAGGCCTCAGTTTCTTACTATAAAGTGAAGGAATTGAATTAGATGCTCTTTAAGCCCACCTCCAGGTCTGATGACTTATGTTTTATATTCTAAGGTTTCTTTCTTTTCCCACACTCTGCCTTCTGCCTCTAAGTTCCCTTCTGGGTCTGACTTTGTCCATCTCTAAGTACCACTTAGTTTTGATGTCCTTTGTTTTGTGTTCTAAGGGCCTGCTTAGCTCTGACATTTAATACCAAGTGTGTGATAGCTTAATTAAAGGCCAATGCCACTTTGAGGAGCTCTTTTCCTCTTACTAAAGTATGTTTAAGATTTTCTCAAGAGCTTGAAGATAAACATTTCTCTCTCCTTCCTGATTTTTTCAGTCAGCATTTTGCAAGCCTTGTTTCTTCCCTTGAAGTTTTCAGTATGCTGGAGGTGAAGTGACATTGAAGACAACTTTCAGTATAAGTTTAATACAGACAGGAGGTAACAGATCTGACCAGGGCAAAGTTCTGTAAAGGTACAGAATTGGTCATAGTAATGACAGGAGCTTATTCATACATGGTATGAGGGAAGGAACACTCTATTTAAAATAATTTTAAACAACATAAAATACTTAGGAGTCTACCTGCCAAGACAAACACAGAAACTATATGAACACACAACACACTTTTCAAACAAATAAAGTCAGATCTAAACAATTGAAAAACATCAATTGCTCAACATAACAAAATAGAAATAAATAAATTATTCCTAAGCTAATGTACTTAATTGCCATACTAATCAAACTACCAAAATTATTTTATAGAACTAGAAAAATTAATAACAAAATTCATCTGAAAGACCAAAAGGTCAAGAATGTCAAGGGAATTAATGGTAAAAAAAAAAGGAGTTATTTAGCAATACCAGATCTTAACCTATATTATAAAGCAGTAATCATCAAAACTATCTGGTAGTGACTAAGAAATAGAGTGGTGGATGAGTGGAATAGATTAGGTGCAGTAGTCAGTGGCCATAGTAACCTAGTGTTTGATAAATCCAGAGATCTCAGCTTTTGGGATAAGAACCCACTATTTGACAAAAACTGCTGGGAAAACTGGAAAACAATAGGGCCCAAACTAGGTATGGACCAACACCTCACACCTTATACCAAGATAAGGTCAAAATGGGTTAATGATTTAGACATAAAGGGTGACACTATAAGCAAATTAGAAGATTTTTTTTGTTAGATCTATGAGGAAGGAGAAGAATTCATGAGCAAACAAGAGAAAGAGAGCATTACAAAATATAAAATAGATAATTTTGATTATATTAAATTAAAAAGCTTTTGTACAAACAAAATCAAGATTAGAAGGAAAACAGAGAAATAATTTTTTTTTCTTTTTGGAGGGGGGAAAGCAGGGCAATTGGGGTTAAGTGACTTGCCCAAGGTCACACAGCTAGTACGTGTTAAGTGTCTGAGGCCTGATTTGAACTTAGGTTCTCCCGACTCCAGGGTCCCTGCTTTATTCACTGCACCACCTAGCCACCCCTGGGAAACACTCTTTACAGCAAGTGTCTGATAATGATGATAAACAGGCAGATTTCAGAAAATCCTGGACAGACTTGTACAAACTGATACAAAGTGAAATGAGCAGAACCAGGAGTACATTGTACACAGTATCAACAACATCTTGTGATGATCAGCTATGAATGGTTCGGCTCTTCTTGGCAACACAGTGATCTAAGACAAGTATAAAGCACTCAGGAAGGAAAACGCTACCCACATCCAGATAAAGAATCGATGAACTCTGAATGCAGAACAAAACCTATGTTTTTCACTTATTTTTTCTTATGGTTTTTTTTTTCCTTTTGATCTGTTTCTTCTTTCATAACTGTGACTAAAATGGAAATATTTTTACATGATAGTTATATAAACTATATCAAACTGATTACCATTTTCAGAAGAGGGGAGAGGATAGAGGGTAGGAGAAAAATCTGGGGAACTCAAAATCTTGTAAAAATGAAGGCTAAAAATGTTCTTGACATGTAGCTGGGGAAAAATAAAATACTATTAAGTGTTCAAAAAAACCCCCACTAGATTCTGGATTTATTCACTCAACAAATATTTCCTAATTGTCTCCTATGGGCACGGTCATATTCTAAGTACTGCATTTTAATTTTGACTCTTTAATTTCCTTCCTATGTGACTTTGAGCAAATCACATTCCTTGAGTTTCTTCCCCTGCAAGATGGGCACAAGAATAATGTATTTGCACTGCCTATTGTTCAAGGCAGTTGTGAGGAAAACATTTTGTAAACCAGAAAGGTTTATAGACTTATAAGCTGTTATTTTTTTCATATGAGGAAGCAGAGATGTAACTTTTGATATTTGCTCCTGGAGAAGAGTAAACGATGCCTTAGGCAAGTGACAGGAAATGTGCACTTGAGCCAGGACACTGTCAGTGGGTAGAGAGAGATGAAGGGATCCTTCCAGGCCACTGCTAGAGAGGCCCCTGAGTGGAGAAGGAAGCATTGGTCCAGCCAGGGAGGAGCTCTCCTGTGGGGTCGCCACTGGGGAGAAGAAGTGGACCATTTGGTGGCCTCCTATTTTAACTAATTCTTCTCACAAACTAAGGATAAGTTCTGTTATGTCTTCTGTTGAAGGAGTATGGAATATAAATACTTTCAGCTCTCTCTAATTTCAGTGCCTTGGGGCAAAACCTTACTTTGCCCTCCCTTAATTGTGGCTCTATAAAGAACAAAAAGTCAGTTTTTAATCTGTGGGGAAATCTCTCCAAAGGCAACCACATATTTCACCTACATGTAAAGCTGGTCCTTTTAGGCGATTTTCTTATTTGCTGATAGTGAATAATGATTCCAAAGGAATCTCTGGCACCAAGGACTGACTTTTTGATTCAGCCCTTTCACAAAAGTGGGGGTAGCATGGGGGAAGGGGAGAAGGGTCAAATAGAGTTTGATTCTGTCAGCAAAAGAAAGGAGAAACCACAATGATCTTTTGTTAGGTTGACTTTTTTTCTACCACATCATGGGTCAACTGAGATCAGAAGACCATTTTCCATGGACAATGGGAAATCATCAGATGACTTGCTCCTGATCAGAATAAACCCATAATTAACAAATGGTCAAATAGTCTATTAAAATCTCAGAGGCTGGAAGGAATCTCAAATGTCCTCTAATCCACCCCCTGCCTGAAGCACTACTCCCATGGGGAGCAGTCATCCATCTTTTACTTGAAGACTTCTAGTGACAGGGAACTCATTATCTTTCAAAGCAGCCCATTACAATATTGCATTAAGTTTGAACCTTTAAGAAAGTCTTCCTCTTCATTGGGCTTAATTCCACCTCCGAGTACTTAGCTGCACCACCCTTTAGTCCTATTTGTGCCTTTTGGGGCTACTTGAAGTCAACAGGTAAATAAGCATTTATTAAATATCTTCTGTATACCAGGTACTGTGCTAAGCCCAGAAATTTAGCTCCCACCCCATCTCTCCATCCTTTGTTGGAAAAGTAAATACAACATTTTTACCCCGAATATCTGAGGCAAGACAGAGGACAGTTTCAGAGATGAATATATTAATCTGGGCATGTTCATAGAACTGTTTTTATTTTTATTTTTTAGAAACTGTAATTTGAGTGTTAGGGCTTTTGGTGCTGCTGAAATACTAAGATGCAGCATGCCAGTTGCTATCAGAAAGATATCCAAAATAACATCTTGGAGAATGGATCCTTTCATAAAAAAAAAAAATCCAAAAGAGTTTTAAATTGCGTTGGATTAAAAAACAAACAACTGGCTGCCTTTTCTCTAGACAGTTTACATTTTCCCAAATGATTTACATTTTAACATGTCTTTTATGTTGCAAAATGTGCTTACTAGCTTACCTTCTCCTCTGCCCCGCCCCCAGCAGAATTGTCTGTTTTGCATTCTGCAGTTAATTTTAAACTTGAAATTGATGAGTTCCATAGTGCTGAGTCACAGAAATGGCCCAATTTTCAGCTATGAACAGCATGGATATGGGGTCTGGGACTGCTGGTTGAAATAGGGACACTCAGCAAATTCCTTAAAGAGCCCCAGAAAATAAACACACTAGTGAAATGAATTGTAGCTGTGCTCTAAAACTTGACCTGACTTTGTGATATGGCCTTTTCTTGGAACTGGAAGAAATGAATCTTAATGTTCATCCATAGGAGTCCAGACCAGTTGGATCAAAAGTATTGACAAACCACTGAGTGGGGCTTGGCAGAGTTAGGGGAGACAGAGAAGATTTAGACCTGGGAGAGATCTGAGAAGTCATCTGGTCAATCCCCTGATTTTATGGGGGTGGGGGGAGGGCAGAAAATGGCAGACCAAAAAGAGTAAATAACCTTCAACCTTGTATCTCCAATTGCCTTTCAGACTTCTTAAACTGGATGCCCATTAGACAGCTTGTGCTGTTTTTGTTCAATCATTTCAGTCCTGTCTGATTCTTCATGACCCTGTTTGGGGTTTTCTTGGCAGAGATACTGGAGTGGTTTGCCATTTCCTTCTCTAGCCCATTTTACAGATGAGGAAACTGAAATGACTTGCCCAGGATCACACAGCTAGTACCATGTTTCCCCGATAATAAGACACTGTCTTATTAATTTTTTTGGACAGAAAAACACCAGAGGGCTTATTTTCAGGGGAGGGCTTATTTTAATGAACATTGACAGCAATTTTAATAAACAGGTAAATGTGAACAAAAAAAGGTACCTTTATTCAATAATGAATTCAATAAAGAACAGGATGACGCACTCACTGCTGCAGCTCTGATTGGATGCAGCTCGGAGCGCGGCGTGCGTTTCACGGGGGGGGGGGGCGGTGCATACAGAGGGTACCGTAATGTAGTGCGTAGCTCAGGGGATCACCTTCACTACAGTAGCAATCTCAATAGGGCTTATTTTCGGGGGAGAGCTTATTTTAGAAGAATCTTACACAGTAAGGGGAGGGCTTATTTTTGGGATAGGTCTTATTATCGGGGAAACACGGTAAGTGTCTGAGTCCAGATTTGAACTCAGAAAAATGAGCCTTCCCCATTGTTCTAGCCACTGGACCACCTAGCTGCCCCAGCTTAAGCTAAACATCTCCAAAACAGAACTCATAAGCTTTCCCTCAATCCTCTCCCTCCCTCCTATCTTCCCTATTACTGTAGAAGGGAACACCATCCTCCCAGTCCTTCGGGATCACAGCCCAGCTATTTTCCTCATCTCCTTACCATCTTTTACCCCTTTTATTTTACCCCTTTATCCAATCTGTTGCCAAGGCCTGTTGATTTCACCTTTACAACATTTCTATGCCCCCTTCTCTCCTCTGACAACACCATCTCTCTAGTTCAGGCCCTCATTACCTCATGCCTGTACTATTGCAAGAGCCTGCTGGGGAGTCGGCCTCCCTACTTAATCTCCAGTGGCTCCCTGTCACCTTCGAGATCAAATATAAAACCCTCTCCTACCTTTCCAGTCTTCTTATACCTCCCTCCCCAAGGCTTCCTCTTCAGTCCAGTGACACTGGCCTCCTGTCTGTTCCAGGCACAAGATACTTCATTTTTTGGCTCCAGGAATTTTGTCTGACTGTCCCTTGTGCCTGGAATGCTCTCCCTCCTTAACTCAGCCTTACTGACTTCCCTGACTTCCTTTAAATTTCAACAAAAATCCCATTTTTAACACGAAACTTTCCTCCACCACTGTATCAGCAATGCCATATTCACAATGCCTATAGAGATTACAAATATGCTGATATAATTATCCATCACAAAATACGTCAGGTTTGCCATATGGGGAAATAAACTAGAAAATTTATTAAGATACCAAAAGACTGAGTCCCAAAACCAGAAAGTGAAAGCCATCAGAGTAGTTATGACATTGGCACAGGTAGATAAAGTAGAAAGCACCCACATTCTCAAGCCTTTAAAACAGAACAGGCTACCTCAGGCAAAGGTCCTCCTCTCCCCACTCACAGTAACCACCCAGCGTCCTGGAAGCGCACTCCCAGCAGCTCCGGCCCCCGGCAGTGCTCAGCAGGAGTCCTTAGCAGAAAGTCCTGCTCCCAGCAGCTCCGGCCCCTGGCAGTGCTCAGCAGGAGTCCTTAGCAGAAAGTCCTGCTCCCAGCAGCTCCGGCCCCTGGCAGTGCTCAGCAGGGGTCCTAACCCCCCCCCCAAAAAAAAGGGCAACCGCAACCGCTGCCAACTGCCAACCGCAGGACCGTTAGCTCGGCTTTCACTTTTTCTCGCTTTCCGCTTTCTCTTGCTCTGCTATGTCAGCACGTCCATGGGGCATGGAAGATCTTTAAATCCCATAACCCTTACAACCACCACCTTAATTCAGGCCTCCTTCTGTTATTTATTTCCTATTTACCCTGTATATTTTTTGTTTTGTATATAGTTGTTTTCATGTTGTCTCCCCCCATTAGATTGTAAGTTCCTTGAGGGCAGGGACTATCTTTTACCTCTTTTTGTATACACAGTGAGTAACATGGTGACTCAACTAGAACACAGTAGGCATTTAATAAATGTTTATCAAATCAATGAGTGACTTGCCCATGGTCACACTACACAATTGTCAGAGCTAGGATTCAAATTAAAGTCACAGGATAATAGAGTAAAAGCTGGAAAGTATCTCAGAGGTGGTACAATCCAACTCACTCATTTTATAGATGAGGAAACTGAGGCCCAGGGAGGTTAGCTGACTTTCCCAGGGTCACACAGGTAACCACATAGGAAGTAAGCTACAGAGGGAAAAGATGAACCCAGGTCCTTTGCTACCAAATCTAGTACTCTTCACTAGACCATACCAGTTCTCAACAGCCCTGTAAGATCATGACTACAAGAATTCTTACCTTTGTATTACAGCTGAGGAAACTGAGTCTTAGTAAAGTGGTCAGACAGATAAGTGGCAGAGCCAGAATTTGAACCCAGGTCTCCTGACTCTAATTCTACCCATCTTTCTACTGCACCAGGCTACTTTCCCCCCAGACTGAAAAAAATCTTAATCACCAGCCCCATTGTCATAGCTGATCTAATGTGGAAATTAGTGATGGATGATTTAATAAGTTGAAAGAACCACGCTTAGTCTTGTAAAGTGTGGATGTTTCTTGGATTCCAGATCTCTACGAGAGACAGGAATACTGCCTTATAAAGCAGGTCCTGCACAGGCCAGGTCGAATAACAGACAAAAATACCGGCTGTGGTCTCTTTCACAGTTCCTGTGGTCTTGATTGGATTATTAGGAAATGATTGCCTGAGCAATGGAGAATAATGTATAAAGAGATCTGAAAGGCAGCCGAGTACAAGACCCATTCAAGGAGATATAGCGCACTTAAGTCCTGAAGTCAATAGTTATTGATTTCTCCTCCAAGTGATGGGCCTGAGCCCTGGAATCATAACTCCAATTAGGATTAATACAAGCTGCCTTTGTCCACTGATGGAGGATTTGACTTCTCTCTAAACCCTGAAAAAATAAAACAAAACCTTTAAGTTGATGCCTATTATTCCTTGGTATGAGGACCCAGCCTGAAGCCAGGCCATGACTGGCAAAATGAGCAGGGAGAAGCCAAGCCATTCGCATGCATGGCCTCGGAGATCGATGTGGGTTCCTGTATGAGAGCTTCAGCCGTGATGATGTGTATCGATTATGGAGACAGCCTGCAGAAACATCTGGGGAAACAGCACCTGGGAGTCAGGTCATGGTAATTTTATTCATGAATTCACAGGTTCATAGCATATCAGAACTAGAAGGTACCTTTGAGATCATCTAGACCAGGCATCTCATTTTAGAGATGAGAGAAACTGAGGTTGTAAAGAGGGAGTGTGTCTCTATGAAGGCCCCATGATGAAGGTCCCAGTGGGTACACTGGGACTAGAATCTCAGAATTAGGGTGGGCCTCAATAGTTGGCTAGACTGCTCAGATGTTTGATCCTGATCAGATGTTTCTTCTGTTGCCCCATGATATCTGCCTTCAACACGTTCATAGGATCATGAGTCTAGGGTTTGAAGGGACCCGAGAGAGAGGGGTGACCTTGGTCAAGTCACTCAACTTTGCTGGGCCTCAGTTTCTTCATATGTAAAATGAGGGGTAGGATCAGATGTCCTCTAAGGTTCCTTTGACCTCTGTATCTATGATCCACTGATAAAGTCATTTTATAAATAGGCATATTGAAGAACACAAATAGTAGATCTAGGATTAGGACCTAGGTCCTTATATTTGGGTACAAAAAAATCAACTCCACAAGAATGGAATGGCAGAGGAATCATTAGCAAGTTAACGGTGACAAGCATTTATTAAACTACTTACTATGTGCCAGGCACTGTGTTAGAGGCTGGGGATGCAAAGAAAGCTACCCTCACCCCCCAAAAAGCTCATTCTTGCCCTCAAAGAGCTTATATTCTAATAGGGGAGAGGAAGATAGACAGTAAGAACAATCAGAATTTATGTAGTGCTTTAAGATTTTAAAAAGGCTTTTATAAACATCTCATTTTATCTTCACAACTCTGGGAAGGTAGGTGCTATTATTATACCCATTTTACAGATGGGGAAACCGAGGCAGGCATACATTAAGTGACTTGCATAGGGTCACACGAGCTAGTAAATGTTTGAGGTTGGATTTGAATTCAGGTCTTCCTGACTCCAGATAAGCACCCTATCCACTTCAGTGCCTCATTGCAGAGCAGACTGAAGCCATTCTAAGATGGGAAGGATGATTGGGGATAATCAAAGGTCTTGTGGAGTGAATGAGATTTCAGCTGAGTCTTGAAGGAAAACAGGGAAACTAAAATATCTGGCATTCTGAAAAAGATCTTGGGGTTTTATTGGACTGTAAGCTCAACATGAGTGAAGAGTGTGATATAGCAGCCAAAGATGCTAATACAATCAGGGGAGTGACTTCTAGGAATAGTGAAGGGAAAATCCCATCATATCCTGCCCCCATCAGGTCTCATCTGGAGTCTTGTGTTTAGTTCTGGGCACCATGGTTAAAGAAGAAGATGAGCTGGAGGGAATGCAGAGGGAGGGCTGGGATGGTGAAGAGTCTGGATGAGGATTGGTAGAAGGAATGGAACTGGGCTTGTTTATGCTAGAGAAGAGAAGAGTCGGGGGAAACATGACCACAGTTGTCAATTATCTCAAGGTCTATCAGAGTCTTGTTTTCTTTGGCCCTGAATGACAGAAGATGGAACAATGGGTCTAAGTTGTAAAGAGGCAGATGTTGGCTTGATGTCAGGAAACCACGAGAGCTGTCCTAACCTAGAGTGGGGCTGCTTCCAGATGTGGTTCATCCCCCTTGGTCTCCAAGCAGATGCTAGTTAAGTCATAGTAGGAGTTCTTTGGGGATGTGGGTTGGATTCAATGGCTGCTGAGGTCCTTTTCATCTTTCAAATTTTGTGATTCTATGAATCCTTTGACTCAAAATTTAGTATCCTAGCCACTACTATACCATATTACTTCATCTGTGTTGATATCATATGTAGAAATAGGCCATAAAATAAATCCAAGTATTCTTTTTACTTATTTTTATTATATTTTTTTATTATTATGTTATATTATATTTATTATTATTTACTATTTGCTCTTGGCAACTTAGCTGTGTTTTTGGAATAAATCCAGTACTTTAGGAAATCACATAATTTAGAATTTACAACTGGAAGGAGTCTGAGACATCAACATATCCAATTTCTTCATTTTTGCAGATGAGGAAACTAAGGCCCATAAAAGTGAAATGACTTGTCCAAGGTCACACAGTTATTTAGTAGTGTGGAAAGATTTAAACTTACTTCCTCAACTCCAAATTTATTGCCTTTTCTATTATACCATGATATCCCCTCCTTTCAGGGAATGACACTTCTTTGAGGGTGAGGAAGAATATTGGGGGCAGGGGGGGTCTGGAACTATGATTTGATTGGCATGAAAACTTTCTCCACCAGTGTCGACAGCAGCCTGATCCATTAACTTGTAGTTTGGAGAGTCACTTGAGGACACTAAGATGTAGTGACTTACCCAAAATCACAGCACTGGCTTGTATTAATGCAGGATTTCATCTCGGGTCTTCCCAAATTTGTCAGCCTTCCCCTCTACCGTGTTTGTCTCTCTTTTACTTGACCTGTGATTTCATTGGTAAAAGGAACCACCAGTGAGTAACTCCCTCTACCAATGGATAGTGGAACTTGCTTTGCAATTTTTTTTTTTACTTAGAGTGTTGTACCAGACACTTAGAGGTGAATGATCTGTCCAGGATCACAAAGCCAGAATGTGTCTACAGTAAGTCTTTAATTCTGCAGGTTCAAGATGGAGGCCAGCTCTCTAAGCTACTCCATGTAGAACTCTCATTTACTGGAGTAAATCACATCTTCCTTGAACATTGTTGAATCAACTGTTAATAGAGCTTCCCAGATTGCCTACTCATTTCTTCTGCACTACCCACTAGGCTTCTAGGAAGTCAAGGGAGATGAAGAGTGAGGAAAGGCCATGGAATGTGGTGATTAAGAGGTCTCTGGTGACTCCCAAGAGAGCAGCTTCAGGAAAGCAGTGGAGATGAGAGAAGAGAGGACTAGCAATTCACCCACAAAGAGAGACTTTTCCTGGAGCGGTCATTGTAAGTAGTGGGAGTAGGGAAGGGGGGAGTGGGCAGGGTGGGCCAGGGGGGTCCTTGCTGGAGGGGACACACTAAAACTAGACTTCGAACTACCAGAAGATACAATGGAACCAACTCATCCCAAGGGGCTGGGTAGAATGTTGGTACTGGAGTGAGGGTGCACACTCAAAGGGGAATAGATAAGCTGGTGGTTCAGGAATGTGGACGTGCCTGTCAACCAAGGTACTGGATGCCTTGAGATGCTGTCACACACAATCATTTGCTGTTCAAGTAGTCAGAGACAGAGTAATATAGTCAGATGAACCTTACTTCCTAATGATGGGATTATGAGTGAGTCACTTATCTTTCCCCAGTCCTCAGTCTCCTCATCTGTAAAATCTGTAAAATGGGTTAGATCATCTCTAAGATCATACCCAGCTCTAAATCCTTCGAGTATCTCTGGATAGGCCAACCAAGGATCATTTTCTTTGTATCTCCACAAAGAACCATATCCTGTCTTTTCTCTGTCCATACTTTAACCAAGGACAACTATTTCCCAGTTCTTTCCTTAACCCAGATGAACATTCATCATAGATGCCGTAATGAAGATTCCTACTCTGGGTGGGGAGCAGCTCGGTGGTGCAGTGGTTAGAGTGCTGGGCCTAGAGTCAGAAGGACTCATCCTCCTGGACACTTACTAGCTGTGTGACCTTGGGCAAGTCACTTAACCCTATTTACCTCAGTTTCCTCATCTGTAAAATGAACTGGAGAAGGAAATGGCAACCACTCCACTATCTCTGCCAAGAAAATTCCCAATAGGGTCACAGAGAGTCAGACAGGATTGAAACAACTCAACAGCAACTCCGGGTGGGATTCTGATCTTTAGTAATGCCATGTATGAGACATGGTGGAGAGACACAAAGAAGAATAAAACCTGCCCTCAGGGAGTTTACCATCTGGCTTGGAAGATATCCAAGTTAAATATAATACAAAACACAAAGTATATGTTAAGTGCCAGGATACAGTCAGTTAATGGGAGGAGGGTGGTAGAACAGTGTCATGGAGAGAAAGGGCTAGAATGGAAGGTTGGGTCTAGTGACAGAAGGATTGTTCTGTCAGGCTGACGATCCTAGAATAACACACTATTTCTGCATTCAAGCATAGAGCTGTAGAATTCCAGAGAAAGGAAAGATCAATTCTTTCTACTGGAATCATAAGGGGTTTTGTGGTGGAAGACAAGTTACCTTCCAATGACACCTATCCCAAAGAGGAATGGGCAGCCTGGGGAAGTAATGAGGTCTCCATCACTGGAAGTATTCAAACAAAAGTCAGCTGAACACTTGCCAAGGATATTGTAGAGAGAGATCCCAAGCAGGTAGAGACGGAATGAAATGACTTCCGAGGTTCCTTCCAGATTCTGAGACTGTATGACATCTTTCCAGGCTGCCCCACTCAGCCATCTTGTGTATCCCAGAGAATAGTCCAAACCAGCAACGTGTTATTTAGCCCTCCGGCCCTGGCCTCAGTTATTAGGGCATCCATCCCCGTCTCGTTCCGTTCTCCTGAAGGAAGAGCAGGAGGACAGATGTGTTTAATAAGAAGGGGAGTGAATGACATGTAGCCACAGGGTATTTAGAAACATCAACTGCAGATGAAATTGTAGCTCAGTCTTATAAAGCTAAACTGGTCATGTTGGGCAAGCCAGAGCGGGTGGAGGAGCAGCCCGAGCTCACTGACAAGCCTATGGTCTGAAGGTCATGTTGTCTGAGCTTTGGTTCATTCATTCTATGCTCATTAAGCATAGAATGGTTCCTGGAGCAAGCGAGATATTGCACAGCCCTGGCCTTCATGGAGCTTCCAGTCTGCTGGTGATAAGGCAGAAACATTGGCAATTAGAATACATGATGGTATATGCATTAGAGAGGAGCAATGCTTTGTGAGATGAAAGGGGCAAGGTTGTTACTGACCTAAGGATGGCCAGAGAAGGTTTTATGGAATAGATGGCATTAGAATTGGACATTGAAGGATGAGCAGTAAAAAACAAGTAAGGAGGGTATTTGAAGATGTTAATAGCATGGGCAAGTGCACAGTGGGAGAGCTCAGGGCACTTGGGGATGATGGGGAGAAGGGCAATCTGGTTTTGCTGGAGTGAGGTGCTTGGAAGGAAATTATATGAGAGAAGGCTAAAAAGGTAGGATGGTATCAGATTGTAGACAGCCTCGAATACCAGTATGACTTTTACTCAGGCAATAGGGAGCCACTGAAGGTTTTTGGGCAGAGGAATGATGTTACCAGATCTGTGTACAAGAAAGCTTATTCTAGCAGTCTTATGAAGGATAAACTACAGCAGAGAGAGACAGAGAAACACAGAAAAACAGAAGGGAAAAGAGAGAAACACAGGGGGAAGAGGAAGAGAGAGAAAGAGAGAGAGAGAAAGACAGACAGAGAGACAGACAGACAGAGAGAAACAGAGAGAGAGAGAGAGAGAGAGAGAGAGAGAGAGAGAGAGAGAGAGAGAGTAAAAGAGTTGTATAATGAGGCTATTTCAATAGTCTAAGGGCAATGGCCAATTCAATTAAGTTCAATTTAGCACTACAAGCCTTTAGTACATGCTACAGTGCTGGGGGCTGGGCTTGCAAAATCAAAACCTGCTTTCATCTGTCAGAAGCTCCCAGCCACCTTACAATAAAGGGATAGTTGTAGTTTTGAGAAAGTAAACTGATATGAATCCCTCCAATTGTAATCTTTTCCTAAAATATTTCTAGATAACATTACTTCTCTTCTGAATGAAAGATTCATTTGCCTATCCTAGAAACTCCTTGAATTGTCAGACAAGGTAGAGAAATACTTCCCAATGGAAAGCACGTTGGATTTAGAGCCCACAGCCCTAGGTTCAAATCCCAACACTGTGACTTACTACCTCTGTAAGAAAGCAATTCACTTAACCTATGTGGGCCTGTTTTCTTCATCTTTAAAAGGAGGGAGTCATACTCCTTAAAGCTCTAAAGTTCCTTCCTGCTCTAAATCTATGACCCGATGATAATAAAAATGTCAGCTGATAGGTCTGTAGCACTTTATGTGTACGAAATGCTTCATATCCATTATCTGATTCTCACAATAACTCTGTGAGGTTGTCAGGACATGTCTCATCATCCCTGTTTTATGAGTGAAGCTACTAGGAGGTGGTAAAAGCAGGTCTTCTTCCTCCTAGACCAGTGCTCTTTACCTGATAGCCTGTCAGGCAATAAAATTGTTACTATGTGCCTACTATGTGCCAAGCACTGGAGAAAAGCAAAAGAGTCCCTCTCTCAAGGAGTTTACAGTGTAATGAAGGAGAAAACATGCAAATAACTGTAAAACAAGATTCATACGGAGTAAATTAGAGATAATCTCAGACAGAAAGCTTTAACTATCATTAAGGGAGATTGGGAAAGGCTTCCTGTAGAAGATAGGATTTTTTCTGGGACTTGAAAGAAGCCTGGAGGAGGGGATAAGGATGAAGAATCTTCTAGGCATGGGGGACAGCTGGTGAAAATGTCCAGAGTAAGGAGGCAGAATTTCTTGTTCAAAGAACAGTAAAAAGAGGCCAGTGTCATGGAATCACAGGAGAAGACATGGAGGGGAATAAGGAGGAGGAAGACTGGAAAGGACAGGGATAGGTTATGAAAGGTTTTGAACACAAGAAGATTTTATATTTGATCCTGGAAGAGACAGAAATCCACTGAAGTTTTTTGAACTGGAGTGGGGGGAGGGGGTGACATGGCCAGATGTGTGCTTTAGAAAGATCATTCTGGCAGCCGTGTAGAGAATAGCCTGGAGGGGGGAGATCCTTTTTGGCAAGCAGACCTACCAAGCAGGCTATTGCTGTAGTCTAAGAGTGCGGTGATGAGCGTCAGCCCCAGGGTGGTGGCAGTGTCAGAGGGGAGAAAGGGGAAGATGCAAGAGATACTGTGAAGGCAAAATGGACAGTCCTTGGCAACACGTTGAATATGGGGTGAGAGAGAGTGACAGATCAAGAATGATACGTAAGCTTTGAGCCTGGGTGACTAGGAGAATGGTGATACAATCAACAGTAAAGGGGAGGTTAGAAAGAGGAGAAGGATGAGGGAAGATAATGAGTTTAGTTTCAGATCTGTTAAGTTTGAAGTATCTAAAGGACACTCATTTCGAGATGTCCAGTAGGCAGTTGAAGATGTGAGAGTGGAGGTGAGAAGAGAGGTTATGAGCTGGATAAATAGATGTGACAATTATCAGCATAGACATGACAATTGAATCCATGGGAGCTGATGAGATCACCAAATAAAACAAGAGAGGGAGAAGGGAAGATGACTCAGGATGATGGGCTCCTGGGCAACAGAATCACAAAGGTCTGATCCCTTCCAATGGAGCATAATTGATCATGTAAAATGTAATGCAAAATGGAGCTCTGAGGTGCCTTAAAAACTTGGTGTTCTGGGGGTAACTTCCCCTTAGTTTCTTCATCTGTAAAAATGGGTATTTTTCAGCCATGATTTACCTGCCCATCAGTTTCCATCTCTCCCTGCTGACTCAGTTTCTGTTGCTTGTGTCTCCCCAGATCTGGGAAAAACCTCACTTGTTCTTTCTAGATACATTATCATGCTATTTCTCTTCTGCCCTTTTTGGCTAAACTCCTTGAAAAGTCTCACTCCACTTTCTCTCCTTTCACTTTCTCCTTAACCCTTTACAATCTGGCTTCTCACCTTAACATTCCATCAAAACTGCTCTTTTCAAAGTTACCCGTGATCTCTTGGTGGCCAAATCCAACAGCCTTTTCTCAGTCCTCATTCTCCTCAACCCCTCCACGGTCTTTGACACTGTTCATCACTCCCTCCTCCTTGATACTCTCTTCTCTCTAGGTTTTCAGGACACCACTCTCCTGGTGTCATCCTTCTTATCTGACCATTCCTTCTCTGTTCTCCTTGCTGGATCCTCCTCAAGATTGTGCCTTCTACCCATGTGTACCTCAGGGTTCTGTCTGGGATTTTCTTCTCTCTTCCCTCTATGCTACTTCGCTCTTTAATGTCATCAGTTCCCATGGATTTAATTACTATCTCTGTGCTGATGATTCTCAATTCTACCTCTTTTGCCCCAGTCTCTTTGCTGACCTCCATTCTCACATCTCCAACTATCCTTCAGACATCTTGAATGGGATGTCCAGTAAACCTCTTAAACTCAATACGTCCAAACCAGAACTCATTATCTTTCCCTGTAAACTTCCTTCCTCCCCCACACCCCTTCCCTGTCATGATAAGAGGGCAACACCATCCTCCCAGTGCCTCAGGATCACAACCTAGGAGTCATTCTGGCTTTCTCACTGTCTTTCTTCCCTGCCGCATCCTATCTGTTGCCAAGGCCGGCTGATTTCACCTTTGCAGCAGCTCCTGAATATTCCTTTCTCTCCTCTGACATTGTCACTACCCTAGTACAGGCCCTCATAACCTCATGCATTGATTATTACAATTTCCTGCTGGTGGATCTCCCTGTCTCAGATCTCTCCCCACTCTGATCCATCCTTCATTCAGCCACTAAAGTGATATTCCTAAAATGCAGGTCTGATCGAGTCACCCCACCCCTACTCAATAAATGCCCATAGTTTCCTATTGCCTCCAGAAACAAATACAAAATGCTCTGTTTCACATTCAAAGCCCTTCGTAACCTAGCCCCCTTCTATCTTTTCAGTTTTCTTACACCTTACTTCCTGACACATACTATTCAGGGACAATGGCCTCCTGGCTGGTCAATGCAGAAGACACTCCATGTCTCCATTCCAGGCAGTCTGATAGACTGCACCTCATGCCTGGAATGTTTTCCCTCCTCAAGTCTTCCCTTTGACCTTCCTGGATTCCTTTAATACCAACTAAAAATGGACCTTCTACAGGAAGCCTTCCACTTCCTCTAAACTTTCCATCTGTTAATTGTTTCCTATTTATCCTGTCTATAACTTGCTTTGTATATATTTCTTTGCAAGTTGTCTCTACCATTAGATTGTAAGCTTCTTGAGGGCAGGTACTATCTTTTTCTAATTTGTATATCTGGCGCATAGCACAATGTTTGGCACATTTAGTTCAGTCATTTCTTCAGTCATGAAGAACCCATTTGGGGTTTTCTTGGCATATAATAGGTATTTGATAAATGTTTATTAAATTGAACTATTGAATTGCAAATTTATTTCTTATTCATTGTATGGGTTGTATATATGTGTGTGTGTGTATACATATACATATATCTATAGATCAATCTTGTCTTATATGTATTTATTTGCATGCTCTCTTCCTCATTAGATTGTAAGCTCCTTGAGGTCAAGGACTGTCTTTTGCCTCTTTTTACCCCTGGTGCTTAGAACAGTGACTGGTATATAATAGGTGCTTAATAAATGTTTATTGATTGATTGGATGTGATAATATACTAGCTAATTCACAGGTTGTTATAGGGAAAGTACTATGTAACCCTTAAAGTGTTATTGAAATGAGAGCTATTATCATTATTTTGCTGGTCATATGTGCTGAACACCAGGATGCATACACTGTAATGCTAAAGAGAGACCAAAAAAAACAAGCCAGCCTTCCTCTTAACCTCTATAAAGAGCCATCAACTTGTGTTATTTGAGGGACATAAGGAAGGCTTCCTTGCCCACATATATCTCTGATCCTACCCCCTATCATAATGTCTGAAATTCCTCCATTAGAAATTCATTCTTGGGGCGGCCAGGTAGCACAGCGAGTAAGAGCACCGTCTCCAGTGTTGAGAAGACCTGGAGATCGAATCCCGGGCTCAGACACTTAGCACCCACCCAGAAACACCTGGCCGTGTAACCTTGAGCAAGTTACTTAACCCCAATTGCTTAGGGGAGGCCGGGTGGCTCAGTGAGTGGGAGCATCGGCTCCAGTGTCGGGATGACCTGGATAGGAAACGGGCTTAGATACTCGGCACCACACCCAGAAATAACTGGCCGTGTAACCTTGAGCAAGTTACTTAACCCCAATTGCTTTAAAAAAAAAAAAGAAATTCATTCTTTTGGGCATCTAGGTGGCACAGTGAATAGAGCACCAGCCCTGGAGTCAGGAGGACATGGGTTTGGATCTGGCCTCAGACACTTAACACAAAAACTAGCCATGACCTTGGGCAAGTCACTTAACCTCAATTGTCCTCCAAAAAGAAAAACCAAAACAAAACAAAAAAGAAATCATAGCTAAAGGGCGGCTAGGTGGTGCAGTGAGTAAAGTGCCGGCCCTGGAGTCAGCCTCAGACACTTAACACCTACACAAAAAAACTGGCCATGTAACCTTGGGCAAGTTACTAAACCCCAACTGCCCTCCAAAAGGCAAAAAAAAAAAAAATCATTCTTTTGATCTTCAAGAAAGGTTTCTCATCTTCTAAAGGACCCTTTAAAAATGTCATGGAAGAGTTAACAACCAAATTAGCTAATATCTCGCCAAGGATCATTATTATTGTTATCAGCTTGCTTTTTTAACCTAAGACCCAAAATCATGAGGAGGGAAAGAGATGGAGAATAGAACAGAATAATTAAACTTTGTAGCTAACAAAGCATTTTCCTTGCAAAAACCTCATGAGATAGGTGGGCAAGGATTTCTCCTCACCCCCAACCCATTTTACAAATGCGGAAACTGAGAGCCATAGGCATTAAGTAACATCCTCAATATTATTCTGTTAGTATAAGAGGTAAGATTTGAACCCAGGTTTTCTGACTCCATGTATAGTTTAGCACTAAAAATTCATCTTTAAAAAATGTTTTCAATTAACAGAAGTCTATTTCCTTCTTCCTTTTCCTCACCATTGGAAAAAGAAAAAGTAAAGTCATAATATCCTTGTCACAAATATTCACAGAGTCAACCAAAAGAAAAAAACTCCTTCATTGGTCATGTCCGAAAAACCAATGTCTCATTCAGCACCTTGAGCCCATCACTTTTGTCAAGAGTTGGATGGTGTGTTTGATCATCAGTCCTCTGGAGTGATGTCTGGTGATTGGATTGATGAGAGTTCTTGGGTCTTTTGAAGTAATTTTTACCATATTGTTGTTATTGTATAAATTGTTCTGATTCTGCTTCTCTCACTCTGGATCAGTTCATACAAGTCTTCCCAGGTTTCTCTGAAACTGTCCTTTTCATTGTTTCTTACAGTCGTCCATTACGTTCACGTACCATAATTTGTTCAACTTTTCCCCAATGATAGATACCTCCTTAATTTACAGTTCTGTGTCAACACAAAAAGAGATGCTATAATTTTTTTCCTGCACAGAGGACCTTTTACTCTTTGATCTCTTTGTGGTACAAAAATGTGCATAATTTATACAATGTTTTGTGGTTTGCAAAGGGTTTTCATGTTCTCATTTAATCCGCTCTAGACTAATAGCAGTATCACTGTGTTGAAAGAAATGCACAGTTTGGTGGCTTTTGGGGCCATAGTTACAAATTGATTTTCAGAGTCACTGAACTAATTCATAATGCACTAAATGTATCTGTTTCCTCCTAGGCCTTCCAGCATTTGTCATCTTCCTTTTTTGGCCAACTTAGTCAATTTGATGGGTGTGAGATGAAACTTCAAAGTGGTTTTAATTTGTATTTCCCTAATTATTAGTGATTTGGGCCATTTAATAAATATTGGTCCTACAAACTCCCTGAGAAGAAAGACCATTATTCAGGGATTATGATTTTCTAGTTTTGGGGTCTTTGGAGGGATTTAGAAGCTAGGCTTGACTACAAAGTGTGTCCTGTAGTAAGTCAACAAAACTGTGAAATAGAAGTATGTTTACGCTAACCTGCTGTTCTATGCCCAGATGACTTGGGTTCAAATCTTATCCCTGCTATTTACTATCTGTGTGACTTTGGACAAATCACTCGACCTTTCTAGGTCTCAATTCTTCATCTCTGAAATAAGAGAATTGAAGTAAATAGTCTTTATGATCCTTTCCAATTCTAAATGTATGTACAATTATCCTTAACACATCTTGGAGGGGGATTAGGGTCACGGTGCCCCTGCAATTTGGAAAAATCTGTATAAAATTTTTTGGCCCTCCCTTCATACCAGAGAAGTCTGAATTATTATGGTATTTAAAAAATAAAATATGCTCATATTATTCAATACTACACACATATTTTTGTTTTTGTTTTTGCTTTTTGGAGGGCAATTGGGGTTAAGTGACTTGCCCAAGATCACATGGTTAGTTTTTTTGTGTTAAGGTCTGAGGCCGGATCCAAACTCAGGTCCTCCTGACTCCAGGGCCAGTGCTCTATTGACTGCACCACCTAGCTGCCCCTCTATACACATATTTTATGCATTTCTAAGTTTCTAAACTTTTTCGGTGTCATCTGCTGACCTTTGTACATTGTCTTCAGGTTTCTGCAAAACTCCCCCAAAATCTCTGCTTAATTTCTTATGCCAACCCACAACATATCGAATCTGCAATGGGGAAAGTTGTGATGTTACCTTACACGTAAAGAAAGCTAATGACAGCACCTACTTTCAGGTTTGTCATAAGTTTCAAATGAGATGATGTTGCTAAAACACTTTGCAAGGGTTAAGGGTAGTGTGCATAATGGATGGAGCTAGCCTTGGAGCCAGAAAGATCTGGGCTTTCATCTGGCTTTGGGGGTTGGTCCAGATAACCCTCCAAGGCTGTAAACTGCAGAGAAGGTAGGGCCCTGCAGTGGTAAGGAAAGTTCCTCACCTGGGAGTTGCCTATACCAAAGAAGACAGGGATGTGGTCCCTATCCACTGTGTTGTTGTTCAATCTTGTCCCACCCCATTTGGGGTTTTCTTGGAAGAGGGTAATGTTAATGGGATTTAAGATCTGCCTCACCCATTAATAGGTCTCATGTGGAGCTCATTAAGGGAAGCTTGCTTAGGGGCGGCTTGCTTGTAGGAAGGCTTTCACACCTTTTGCTAATTTCTAAGTAGGTGCTGAGTCACCAGGGCTGTGACGCCTTCTGGCTCTGAGAAGTGTACATGTACTCTATGTTGGTATCTTGCTTTGGGGACTTGATTATGAAAAGGATCTTGTGATTCCCTGCTTGAGATTCTGAGTTGACCATGTGTTCAGAGATCCCCAACTGCTCAGATGTAAAGTCTCTCTCGATCCAGGGATGTATGTAAAGTGTATGAAATACTGCTTTGGTTCAAGCAGTCAGAGCCCTCTCTGTTGGTCTTTCTTTCTCTGCTTGTATTTTCTCTGAAGTTCAGGGTGCTGACTTTTCCCCTGAATTAGTGAATGTAATTTAAAAAGATTGTTGACCTCTTAAACAGCTATCTTTCCTAGTAAAGCAGATCTAAGAACCTGTGCTAGCAGCCATCCTGGGTATGCCAGTGTGGTTGCCACTACATAGAGATACTGGAATGGTTTGCCATTTCCTTCTTTAGCTCATTTTACAGAAGAAGAAACTAAGGCAAACTGGGTGAAGTGACTTGCCTAGGGTCACACAGCTACTAAGTGTCTGAGGCCAGATTTGAACTCGAAAAGATGAGTCTTCCTGACTCCAGGCCTGACACCCTAGCCACTGTACAACCTAGCTGCTCACCTATCCACTATACATATCAGCTAATATTTTCTCTTCTCTCCTCCATCAAAACCTACTCTCAGGGAGAGGTCTGATAAATTCAAGATGTAAATAGGATTATAAGTTTTAAGCTTGAAAAGATCCTTAGGACTCATCTAATCCAGTGGTATCAAAAGCATAGAAATGGGGGGGGGTGGTATCGAATCCAGGCTCAGACACTTAGCACCCACCCAGAAACACCTGGCCGTGTAACCTTGAGCAAGTTACTTAACCCCAATTGCTTAGGGGCAGCCAAGTGGCACAGTGAGTAAGAGCACCAGCCCCAGAGTTGGGATGACCTGGGATCGAATCTGGGCTCTGATACTTAGCACCACACCCAGAAATAACTGGCTGTGTAACCTTGAGCAAGTTACTTAACCCCAATTGCTTAAAAAAAACAAGAAGAAGAAATGGGGGGGCACTAATCTGTACATAAAGATCTCTACAGGCATATTGATTTAAATTTAAAATGCAATCTTATCTATGCTTTATTGTATTTTAAATTATTTTGTTAACTATCTCCCAATTACATTTTCATCTTGTTTCCACTTGGGAGTCTTGGGGGCAGCAGGGTGTTTGACTCATCTGATCTAGATCTAGTCCCCTCATTTTAGAGAGGAGGAAACTGACAGTGAGAGAAATCCCTTGAATTGCCCAAGATCGTATAGTTCCCAGAAGGAGAGCTGCTGCCAAACCCAGATCATCTGATGCCAAATACAGAGTTCTTGCTATTGCCGCCTACTTCTATATGACTCAGGACAGCTTAGAGTGTGACCCTTCCCAGGGTGATTTGCTCTCCAACGAGGAATGAGCCAGAAGGTAACAGCGACAAGCTCCTACAGAGGAATCTTGGGCATCAGCCAGAGGATGAGGCAGGCAGGTTTAGAGATGGCAGGACCTTGTAAGCACACAGGTGATTTCAGTGGCCTCGCTCCAGCTACCCACGGAGGCTATCCATCACAGGTTCTCAAATTAGCAAGTCTTGGCAGCTTGAAAATGTTACAGTTCTGCCCACCTGAGGACAAACCCAAATGAGGAGGCATTGTCTGCTCCCTCAGCCCCCCTCTGCTCCATCAGATGTTCTGTTCTTGAGGAGGAACAAGACCCAATAGTCCTGAGACATTTTCCAGCCATGGGAAATCAAGGTGTGTAGGGATATAGTTGGAAGCCTCATAGTCTAATAGACTCATAGATCTGGAGTTGGAAGGGGTCTTAAAGGTCATCTAGTCCAGTCCCTGCATTTTACAGATGAGGAGACTAGGGCCCAGAGAGGTTAAGCTACTTATTCAAGATCACACAGGAAGACTAGATTTGAACCCAGGTCCTCAGACTCTAAATCCAGCAGCAACAACAAAGGCTAGGGAGGCATAAACTGAGAGGTGGCAGACAGGCAGCTAGGTGGTACAGCAAATAAAACCCTGGACTAGGAGTTAGGAAGACCCAAGTTTGAATCCTGCCTCAGACAGTTTTGCTGTGTAATCTTGGGCAAGTTGCTTAACTTCTCCACCTCTCAGTTTTCTCATCTATAAAATGGAGATAATAATAGTAAATGAGATCAACATACAAAATGTAAAGTATTTTGCAACCCTTAAATTGCTACATAAATGGTAGCTATTATTAGACAAAAACTCACTTTGAACAGATCTCATCTCAGTTCTGGTGCTAATTTGCCAGGAAAATTAGAACTGTGATAAGCACATGGGGGTGGAAAGAGCATTAAGGTTGGAGACAGCCTGGGTCCAAATGCCAGTTTCATAACATACTACCTTATGCCTTTGGATAAATCCCTGCCAGGCTCTGGGCCTCAGTTTCCTCATCAGTAAAATTAGAGGGTTGTATGTACCAGATGATCCCTAAGGACTTTTCCAGATTAAAATCACAGGCCCTTATGGCTCCTTAGGGTCTCAGCCTTACCCTCCACAAAATGTGAACGGTAGCTCTGCTGTACTCCTTGGGCTCCTGATGTGGATTAACTCTGGTAAGTGGTGATTTCTGCCATTACCTGTGGAGGACCTGGGCCTGGTGGGAATACCAGCAGACAAAGATGTATAGAGCAGCCTTCCAGAGATTTGTTAGATCAAACTATTCAGCAGGAAAGGATCTCTGCATCATTCCCAGGGTGATTCCTGGCGTGGCTTATAAAAAGCATGCTTTTAAAGAGCCGGGCTTCAAACGCGTGAATCCCCACTGAGTGAAGCCTGTCCTTGCCAAATTGTGAAAGGAGCCAAGCTTGTCTCCTGTACTCATCCATCTTCCTTTCTGCACTTCTAGCTCCTCTCTTCTGGTGGCCAACTCCCAGGGGCCCAGAGTTCTGTGCCTTGACCCTACCTGCCCAGAGTGCCTTCCTAAAGGAATGATCCTATGGAGGGGGGAAAGCCCCGGATTGAGTGCTCTCATAATCATAGTTCTAGAGCTAGAAGGGACCTTAGGGGCCAGCTAGTCCAAGACCTTCATTTTGCAGATGAGGAAACTGAGGCACAGGGAAGGGTCAGTGGTAGGATGACCTGGTTTCCAATCCTGGCCTGTGCTACTCTAGTCCCTCTTTCCGTTTCAATTTCCTGTTTGATAAAATAGTAGAGTTGGCAGGGATGGGTCTGGGGAAGAGGTAATGAAACACATCTCACTTTTTGATGCAAACATAGGCACTACTGTACGCACATCAGACTTGCTTGTTCTATCAAGTGATGTTGCTCAGTTGTTTTTCTTTGTTACAAGAGGGGGTTGAAATGGGACAGGGGGAGGAAGAGAGGGAGCATTTCCAGAACGGATTGTCATAGAACAACAAAAGGCATCAATACGATGTATTCTACTCGAGGAAATGTTATCCTATCAACAATGCAGATTGCAAGCCATCTATGTGAAAGGATAAGAAAATTTAAGAAATAATACACATTATATACTGTTTAACGGTTTGCAGCAGAGTGTTTTCTGGACGTTATCTTGTTTGGTCTTCACAACAACCTTGTGAGATGTGTTGTTTTCATCCCCATTTTATAGATATGGAGGAGTGAGGCTGAGAGAGGGGGTAAGCTGCCCAGGGTCACCTAGTTTAGTGACCTTCCTGACGACACATCCAGTGCTCTGTCCACTATGACTGCTGAAAAATAGTGTGTATATAACATTTGAAGGTTTGCAAAATGCTTCACAAATATGATCTCATTTGGTTCTCACAACAACCCTGTGAGGTAGATGCTATTATTGTCTCTTTTGCAGATGAGGGAAACTGAGGCAGTTAGTGACTTGTCTGGGATTACACAGCTAGTAAGTGTCTAAGGCTGGATTTGAACTCCGGTCTTGCTGATGCCAGGCCTAGCACTCTGCCCACTGTGCCCCCTAGCTGAAAGTTTCTTCTGGATCTAGATCCTGTGGTTTTTTGACAATGTCAAATGGAAGGCCATCCTCCCTATCCCACCCCTAGCCCAGTTTGCTGCCTATCAAAACTGATCTTCTTGTGTCCTGGAATCTTCATCCTCTTCCCCCCTCCACAAGGGGCCTAACCAAGTTGCACATAGTAGACACTCAATAAATGTACATTGAGTTGAATTTTATGTGTTCTATTACTGGTTGCCAAAATATTCTTGCTGAAGCACACTTGTGGCCATTTCACTTTCCCATTCACAAACCTTCAATGGGTACCCGTTGCCTATAGGATTAAATGTCATCTACTTAGCTGGGAATTTAAGGTCCTCCAAATTCTGTCTTTCACCTTCCTTTCCAGTTTTATTTCCTATCATTCCCCTTCACAAATTTTAAATTCTAACTAAATGGGATTACTTGTCATCCCCTGATTTAGGTTTCCCATTTTCTACTTCTGGCCTGTCCCAAAAGCCTTTTCCCATTGCCTGCAAGGCACCTCAGGACCCTGGACTTCTTTAAGGCTCAATTCAGGGATTGCCTGCTCCAAGAAGCCTTCCCTGATTCCTTCAGTGCTAAAGCCATCCTCTTACCCATGTCATCTAGTATGGTACTTATTGGCTCAGATGTTCTGTCCCTTCTCGGAGAATGTCAGCTCTCTGAGCACAAGAACAAGGACTGTTTTGTATTGGTTTTGTACTTTTATTTCCTAGAATAGTGTTTTTGGTTTAATAAATGTTTGTTGAACTGACATTTTCTGCATGTGGCTGAATAGGAGAGAAATTCAAGGGCATTGGTCTCTGCAATCCCATCTTCTACTGGTGGAAAGAGTAATAAGTATGCATTAGCAAAGCTTCAGAAAGTGGAATGAGAGAACTGGGGCTCCCATTCACTATTGAAAATCCATGATTACCTTTCATGCTCTTCTCCCAGCTTCCTTTCAAGTTCCTCAGCCAGTCGGGATTCATGCCTTCATCTGGGTAGTCAGTGTCACAAGGCTCTTGGTCAGGGGACCTCCCAAGCTCACATGGAAGGGAGTGCTATGCAGAGGTGATAGGGACTTTGTTTGTGGTCGTTTCAGTCATGTCTGACTCTTTGTGGCCCCATTTGAGGTTTTCTTGGCAGAGATACTGGAGTGGTTTGCCATTGCTTTCTCCAGCTCATTTTACAGATGAGGAAACAAAGGTAAACAGGGTGAAGTGACTTGCCCAAGGTCACCCCCAAGTTCTATGACTCCATTGCTGATATTTTTCCTATTATACCATGATCTCTTTCAATGATTTGGGGGCAGGTTGCTTCTCTCTCCCAGCCTAGTTTCCTCCACTAGAAAAC